>NC_139518.1:94840233-95020233 GCF_947247035.1 Vipera ursinii
CCTCCTCTCCATAAATCTCTCTCCCTTCTAGCCCTAATGATGTTACCTAGTTGGGCAATGAAACATCTGCAAGAAAACAAGCTCAAAGAGCACCAAGGACCCATAGTCCTTTTCTCCTCCTCCTCCTCCTCCTCCTCCTCCTCCTCCTCCTCCTCCTCCTCCTCCTCCTCCTCCTCCTCTCCACAAACCTCCTCCTCCTCCTCTCCATAAACATCACTTCCTTCTAGCACTGATGATGTTCCCTAGTTGGGCAATGAAACATCTGCAAGAAAACAAGCTCAAAGAGCACCAAGGACCCATAGTCCTTTTCTCCTCCTCCTCCTCCTCCTCCTCCTCCTCTCCACAAACCTCCTCCTCCTCCTCTCCATAAACATCACTTCCTTCTAGCACTGATGATGTTCCCTAGTTGGGCAATGAAACATCTGCAAGAAAACAAGCAAGCTCAGAGAGCACCAAGGACCCCACCAAAGTCCTTCTCCTCCTCTCTGGAAACCCCACTCCCTTCTAGCACTGATGATGTTACCTAGTTGGGATGCCAACCTGTTATATGACAGTCCGGATGATACACAACTGTGGCGTGTGTGTGTGTGTAAGAGCAATTATTAATTGCAAGAATAAAATAACATCGAGTCTGCTGAAGACATTGCGGTGGGAACAAGGGATAAGAACTTTAGAAACCATGATGAGAAAATTCTAAAAAGTTGGAAGAAGCTCACCTTCCTCCAGTGTCTCTGCATTTATCGTGTTTCTTCCATTCAAAGGAGCTTCTCTGTGGCCATGGACCTCTTTCTTGTCCCTCATGTTTTGCTCTTCCCGCTCTTTAAGCTGCTTCCTCGTTTTTCTGCTCATCATCAACTGAAGCTTTGCCACATCCAGGCTTACATTTGAGGCAGCCAACTCCTTACTATTTCCAAACAGTTTCTGAAAGATCGCTAGATGTTCCTCAAAGTTTTTTTTGGCTGACACAAGATCTTCCTTCACCTCCTTCACTGAAACACCGAGGTTGGCCTTAGTTTGATTGCAGCAGGAATGAACATGATCCCACTGCAATTCAAATTTCTTCATCTCTTTGGTAAGGTGTCCAATCTCTCTTTTGAGGGTCATAATATCATGGTATGCTGGATTGTCTAAGGCATCCTCCATGACAGCTTCATGGTTTGGCTCCATGTAATCTATTCTACCATGTTGGGGATTGAGGTCTACCTGTTTCTCAGTATCGGGATCCTTCAAAGATTTGTGATCATGTGGATTATTCTCATGATCTGCCTCCAAAGAGTCTATTCTCTTCTTAAGAGACTCTAGTGTCCTACTTTGCTTCTTGAGATAGTCTGACATTAATTTGATGTTCATCTCGGGAAGTTGATCTGTGGATAGAATTATCTCTTCTTCAGACAGGCGTTCCAAAATTTCCTCTCCAAGCAGGATCTCAAGGGCCGACTCATGTCTCAATGCATCCCCCAGCAACGAATTGAAAGAACTGTTCAGATACTTGATGTGATCATGCATCTTCTCATCAGCTTTTTCTAGCATATCAACCTCCTCAGACAAAACGTCAGAATGGTTTTTTAAGAGAGAGAGGCCATCTTGTAGCTTCCAACTTTGTTCTTGTTGGAAATCCAGAGACTGATGGATAAGCGGGAAAGCAGCAGCGAGATCTTTTAAACGTGCCTCCAGATGCTTTAGATGTTCTCCATGCATCTGAGTGGTGTTCTTTAAGCCTTCCACATCGGTACTTGAAGGCTGGTCTTCACAACAGCATGTCTTCATGGACTTTTGTAGACTCCAGTAGTTTTCCTGAATATCTGCCAGACTATTATTAAGAGCGAAAATCCTCCTTTCTACATCTTCTCTGTATTCATCAACCATGAGACTCCCTTCTATTAATCGTATTCGGAAGTCCTCTAAATCATGTTTTGCGCTGTCTTTTAACCTTGTGATGGAATCGGTTAGCTCTTCATAGTCTTTTTCAGACTCCTCATAAAGTGTCTTTAGCTCCCGAGCATGTTTTTCCAAGGTCTGATTGAGGCTCTGCATGTCAACATCTGCAAACATCTCGTTCCGATTGCCCAATCTCCTTGGGAACATTGCAACATTTCTGTTTAGGACCTCAAGCTCACCGTGAAGCTTATTTTGCTCTTGTCTCATGTCGGCCAAACTGTTGTTTAATGCTAATAGAAAAGACTGCTGCAGCTTGTGGTGTCTCTTGAGCTTCAGGTCCGTATCTGCTTTGACCATCGTAAGATTGTAGTTGATGGCCGCTTGCTGGAGGTAGTTATGACGATCCATTTCTCGCTTCATCTGGTCAGCCCTCAGAACATTTGCTTGGACTTTGGATTCAAACTTTGTCCCTAGTTCTTGGAAATCTTTTCTGGGCACAGCACTTTCTTGGAACTGCTCTATGCTCTTCCGATTAGCTTCAACACTCTGCGAAAGGTTCTGGACAGCAATGGACAGGTCCTGTAGACTTTTATTGAAGCTCGCCCAGACAGGATTAAAATGCTCCTTCAAGAAACCGTTGATGTGGAGAAAGAGCATCTGCTGGACTTCTGAAATAGGTCACAAACCAAAAAAATACATTAGCCTTTGCTTCTTCGTTTGATTGGTTGCCTCCAGCAATGGCGAACCTTTTAGAGACCGAGTGCCCAAACCGCAACCCAAAACCCACTTATGTATCATCGGGTGCTGGGTGGGGGTGGCCATTTGGGTGGGCGTGGCCCATTGGGTGGGCGTGGCTGCGGTGGTAACGGCAGACTGGGTGGGACTAAAAAGTTCAATCGATCAATTCCAACTTTGCGAGATCTTTTTTTTTCCTGAGAGAAGTTGAAATTGATTGATTGATTGAACCTTTTTTCTTTCTTTTTTTTTTTTGCACAGGGCGGCGGAGGCCTAAAGCGAAAAGGTTTTATAAAACCCAGCTGAAGGCTCAGGACTGGGGCGACGGCGCACGTGCCCACAGAGAGGGCTCTGTGTGCCACCTGTGGCACCCGTGCCATAGGTTCACCACCACGGCCTCAGACTGTTGAGAAATGAGGAGGAGGAGGATTGTGGTGTCCTTAGTGCTCTCTGAGCTTGGGTGTTTCCTTCCAGATGTTTCATGACCCAAACTAGGTAACATCATGAGGACTAGCACTGATATTACCTAGTTTAGGTCATGAAATGTCTGCAAAAAAACACCCAAGCTCAGAGAGCACCAAGGACCCCACAGTCCTCCTCCTCCTCTTCCTCTCTGCAAACTCCACTCCCTGCTAGCAATGATAATGTTGCCTAATTTGGGTAACAAAATATCTGCAAGTAAACAATCAAGGCCAGAGAGCATCAAAGACCCCACAGTTCAATGCTGAACTACAAATATTCTCCTTTTTCGATACCGTTGTTGAGAAATGCCTCTCTTACCTGAATGGTGTGGGTCCATCCTTCCGTTTCTGTTGGTGCTGTTGTGATGAAGGACTTCCTGTAAGATTCCCAAACTGTTTGCTGTCTGGTGAATGTCATTTTGCAGGTCTTCTAGCAGTGCTTCATGACTCTGATGGGCTTCTACAACATTTCCCGAGTCTGGCAAACACGACATTATTTGCAAAGAAGCAAGACCAGACCAAAAACACATCTAAATATATTTTAGTATGGCAGGCGAGCCTACAGATACAAAAGCCATGCAGTCATGTTGCTAATAGGAAGAAGGGAAGAAGCATGCTGGTCTTTCTTGCAGTAAATAGAATTTCAAAAGAGCAAGGAATGGAGCTGAGCTTTTGTCAATCAATATGGAACACATTTAAGAAACGCAGATCAGCAATATAGTCTATGTAGGTTGCGGATCACTTTAAAGTCCTTGTTTATATCATCTGTGTGTACAATACCCTTGAACAAAAGCATACATTCCAAAACACATCATTTATTTTATTTTTTATTTTTTTTAAAAAAATTACTGGCACATGGAATGCCTTCATCTCTTATCTTATTTATTTTTTTCTTACTGCCTTTCTCTCCTGTTGTTCATATTTTGCTAATGCCCAGAGATGAGCAGTTAAAAGAGAGAAACATGGGCTGTAATTTTCAGGCATGGTTTTAATGAGTAATTAGGGACTCTTTAGAGACTGCTAATGTTGGTTTAAGCAACCCCCAGCTGAGAAAAGAAAGAAGGATGTAGTAGTAGAAGAAGACTGTTATAATCTAACACAAGGGTAGGCAAGCTTGGTTCTTTTATGACCCATGGACTTCAACTCCCAGAATTCTGGGAGTCAAAGACCATGAGTCATAAAAGAGCCAAGGTTGCCTACCCCTGGTCTAACATATCTGAAAAACAGCAGGTGATATGAGTGAAGAAGCTGCAGAAATATCCATCATGCATACTATGAGGATGGGAAGTACAACTATGGACTTAATCCCTAGCAGTTTCACAAATACACCCTTCCAGTTGTAGAAATAAAGGATGAGTTGAAACCTACTGTGGTTTGAGAATGCTTCTTCCCAGTGTTCAGGCTGACTGGTACTCACTGGAAACCGAGCTGGATCTAAAAATCAATTCCATAAGACATTTATTTCCCTTCCCCCCCCCAGTTTATTGAGAGAGGGGAAAAAAACAAAATTATTTAAAATTTTAAAGGACATTTTTCATTTGTGTGTCATGCCAGAGACCAACCTGTTTCCTATGGACTGATGTAACAGTGTTAAGAGAACACCTAGTTACAGTTCAGACGGGTTTTCCGTCAAAATAGGTCTCTTGTATTTTTGATCATCCTTACTTATTAAAAAGGTAAAGGTAAAGGTTCCCCCGCACATGCGTGCTAGTCGTTTCCGACTCTAGGGGCCGGTGCTCATCTCTGTTTCAAAGCCGAAGAGCCAGCGCTTGTCCGAGGACATCTCCGTGGTCATGTGGCCAGCATGACTAGATGCCAAAGGCTCACGGAACGCTGTTACCTTCCCACCGTAGTGGTCCCTATTTTTCTACTTGCATTTTTTACGTGCTTTCGAACTGCTAGGTTGGCAGAAGCTGGGACGAGTAACAGGCGCTCACTCTGCTACGCGGCACTCGGGATTCGACCCGCCAAACTGCCGACCTTCTGATCGACAAGCTCAGCGTCCTAACCCACTGAGCCACCACGTCCCTTATTAGGAAGGTCAAAATAATCTTCATATTGTAGGAGACAAGACAGTCTTGGAGTCTGAGATAAAAACTCAGATTCTGAGAAGATGGGAAGAAAGGTCCTTTGTGGCTTTGCAATCTTCTCTGCTCTTCTGCTACTTAGGATCCAGCAGAGAACTTTCTCAAAAGTCAAGAGTCCCTTTAGGCTTCCCAACCCCCAACCCCCCAGATACTTGCACCTGACTTCAGCCAATCTGGTTGATTAGCTGACACGCAGAGTGCACCCAACTACAGACGGATACTTGTGGTATTCTTACCATATTGTTCACAATCCTTGCCTACATAACCTGGGCAGCATTTCCAGTCTAAAAAGCTGACAACTTTCTCTTTGATCTTGTAGACTGGCTTCAAGGCTGTTCTGTAGCTAGAAGAAGAAGAAGAAAGGAAAGAGCGATAGATTAGAAGTAAGCCTCATCTCATCCCTTGAAGGTCTTGATAAAGGACCATGACAACATGGCGATTAGGGACCTGTCAGAAGTTTGGGGTTAGACAAAATCTATCCGCAGAAATCCAGGTGGCCGTCTACCTCTTTGCTGCTATCTAGCCTTCATCCGTAGGCTTCACTTGCTTTTTGTCTGCCTGCCTGGTTGCTAAAAGATGCAGGTTTCTTGTAACCATAGATCTGGTTCTGCAGAAGGCCATGCTCTGCTCGGAGGGCTGAGACTGCCAGCCTCTAGGGGCGTCATCTTTTCCTTTCTCTGCAAAGTTATCCACTTGAAGCTTAAATATGCCCTAAAGCAGAGGCCCCCATCCTTTTGGGCACCAGGGACCAGTTCCGTGGAGAAAGGTTTTTCCGCGGACCAGAGGGAATGTGGTTTTGTCTGATGCCTGCCTCCAGCGAATGAGGCTTTGCTTGTTTGCATGGACCAGCTTCTGGCATGACGCAGACCGGTACTGGTCCACGGGCCAGGGTTTGGGGACCCCTGCCCTAAGTGGTTTCACTTTTTTTTTTTACTAAAGAGTTTTTAAAAAAATTTTACAATACATATCCCCAAAACCCACCCACCCCAAACCACCCCCCTTGCCCCCCCCCACTTCCCAGAGCTGAATACAGGGTTATAGATATAATAATCATATTCTAACTAAGATTATCCATTATAAAATTAACCAAATTCATAATGTGCTTTCACTCCCCTTTAACATAGATACATTCAAATTATTAAAAACATAATAATAATAACTTAAGCAAAAATATAATCAATACTACAGTAATACTAAAATTAATAACAATATCCCTCTAAAATCTACTCATAAGCTAAGTGGATCTTTTTAGTCCCATATTTATTCTGAACATAATCTATCCATCTCCTCCAAACTGAAATATATCTTTCCTGTGAATGATCTTTCAAATAAGCAGAAATCTTAGACATTTCTGCAAGATTCGATACTTTAAGTACCCATTCTTCTATAGTAGGCAAACTATCCTTCTTCCAGTATTGTCCCACCAGTAACCGTGCTGCTGTTATCATATTCAACATCAAATTAGTTTCTTTAACATCACAATCTACAACAATACCCAATAAAAACAATTGTGGCGAAAACTTTATCTTTCTCTTAAAAATCTTTTGAATGTTCCACCAAATTTTAATCCAAAAAGCTTTTATATTTCTACAGGTCCACCACATATGAAAATAGGTGGCATCTAAACTACCACATCTCCAGCATTTAGACTGTAGGTTAGGATAAATGTTAGACAACATTTTGGGATCCAAATGCCCTAAGTGGTTTCACTTTTGATCATGCCAATGCTTTGCACCCAATAGCCATGTTCTTTGAGAAAACCTCTAGCCTCAAGAGTTCTGTTTCACCTGGTCTCGTCCATTTGAAACAGCTCCTCTAAAATTCTTCCCTGAACATTTGTTTTTTAATCCCATTTATATCCCGCCCTTCTCCGAAGACTCAGGGCAGCTTACAATCTAAAGCACAAATCAAATGTGCTTAGCAATAGCCTTCATTCTATGTATATGCCTGCTTATTAGGGCTTTCGGGGGGGGCAGCGGCATTTTTACAAAGTCAGCTTATTGCCCCCAACAATCTGAGTCCTCATTTGCCAATGAATCTCATTTTATAGCATGGGAACTGCTGCTGCGTGTCGATCTCAGCGTGGCTCGAGCGTCTGTTTCGGGCTACACGCTACTGGATCGAATTGGGATCATTTGCATGGCAAAAGTTTTCAGTCCTGAACCTGTCAAATTTGGCTTTCTCGGCTGTGTCTCATGCATTCCTATTCAGATTGATCTGGGTTCTACAGCCGGGCTAATCCGATGAGGTGAGATTCCCAAAGAAGGGAAGTTTCTCTACGCTTGGTCAGATATTTCCTCACTCCTGGGAAAGCTTCCAGCTGCATTGGATAGTCTTTTTTGAGGAAAAGAAGGAAGCTCCCCTCCATGTCAAAAGCAAACACTTGATGACACTGGATCTCGACAGGCAACAGGCAGGGCTACTTTAAATGCCGGGTTGAGTCCCCCTTGAGAAAAAAAGTATGGTGCTACGTACATGATCTTCTGGCAGTCTGGAGTTCCATTCGGACATGGTTGTTGGGACCTGATGATGTATTTCTCTGTCCTGCAAACCGCAATGTAAGTGGCTGTCCGATATTGAACAGAGGAGCACCAGTTCCTAAGGGGAAAGAGAGAACAGATTGAATTTGCTAAGACAGATCTAAACAGGCAAGTGTTGTGATTCAGGGTCAGCCTGTGGGTTCGGCATTTGGGTCGGACGATTCAGAGGAGGAGGAGGGGGGTGTTGGAGAGGTTGCTGAGGGGGTTGGAGAAGTTGCTGATGAGAGCCCTCAGCCAGGCCCCTCCCACCTGGTCACGACGCAGACCCAGCTGTGTGAGCCTGACAGCGTGGATGAAGATGACCCACAGCTGGCCCTGTTCAAGGACGCCCGACGCAGGAGGCAGTCAATCAGGAGTAAACAGAGGAAGGCAATGGGGCACCTCGGAAGGAGCCAGAGAGAAGCCACGCCCTGAACTGTTTAAAAGGGGAATGCGTGGGAGGGCTGGTTTGCTGAAGGCAACCGTTTGAATAGTTCCTGTTTCATAGTTTGTGTCTTGTTTTGCTCTATTTGCTTTTGTGTTCATAAATTTGGCAGGCTTAGTTCCAGCCTCTTGCCTTCTTGTAAAGGGGTTGTCCCTGCCTTATCTGCAGGGCCGGTAGTAGGCTGGTACAGAACAGCAAGTCATTCATCCAAGCACATTAACAGAATAACAGAGTTGGAAGGGACCTTGGGGGTCTTCCAGTCCAACCCCACGTTCAAGCAAGAAACCCTATGTCCAATCTCTTCTATAAAAAAAAGCTTCCAATGTTGGAGCACCCCAACTTCTGAAGACAAGTCATTCCACTGATCAATTGTTCTAACTGTCAGGAAATTTCTCCTTAGTTCAAGATTGCTTCTCTTCTTGATCAGTTTCCATTTGTTGCTTCTTCTGCCTTCAGGTGCTTTGAAGAATAGGTTGACCACCACCACCCTCCTTTGTGGCAGCCCAGAAACAGAATTAATGACATTATCTGTCATTAAGGGGGGGGGGTTGTCGTATTTCCGCTTTGCACGACCATTCAAGAGCCTTCTTCTCTGCAGTGGTACAAACCCAGTAGAAACCAAGGTCTACAAGCACTGGGTCAACCAGAGTAGGACTTTGTACACCAGCTGTCCTCAACCTGGTTTCCTCCATATGTTTGAACTAGTTACATGATCAACCCCAGCCAAAATATCTCAAGTCCTTCAAGATGGGAAAAGCTTTCAGAAGTTGTGGATGCTGCATCACTGGAGATTTTTAAGGAGGTTGGGCAACCCTTTGTCCGGAATGGTCTAGGGCCATGGTGGCAAACCTATGGCACGGGTGCCAAAGGTGGCATGCAGAGCCCTCTCTGTGGGCACATGCGCCGTTGCCCCAGTCCTAGGCCTTCAGCTGGGTTTTATAAAACCTTTTCGCTTTAGGCCTCTCCCACCGTGGGCAAAAACAAAATGGTTCAATCAATCAATCAATCAATTTCAATTTCTCTCGGGAAAAGTAAAGATCTCGCAAAGTTGGAATTGATTGATTGAACTTTTTAGTCCCACCCAGTCTGCCATTACCACTGCAGCCACACCCACCCAATGGGCCACACCTATCCAATGGGCCACACCCACCCAGCACCTGATGATACATAAGTGAGTTTGGGGTTGCAGTTTGGGCACTTGGTCTCTAAAAGGTTCGCCATCACTGGTCTAGGGTCTCCTGCTTAAACAGGTGGTTGCACTAGAAAACCTCCAAGGTCCCTTCCAACTCTTGTTTTTTCTCTTAGATGTTCTGTCAACAACCAAACAAAATTTCAGAGAAGCAATGCCTAACTTGAGATGCCAAAGGCTGAGCTTGTATGCAAAAATGAGACTTTCTGCATTGAAACATTTTTGGATGGTAGTGGTGATGGTGGGTTTTTGAGTAAAACGTGACTCCAGGTGACTGCCTAAAGTAGTATCTGCAGCTTTCTTGGCATGATTTTCAGAAGTGGTTTGCCCTTGCCTGCTTCTTCCTAGGGATGAAACAGAGTGCTTGGCCCAAGGTCGACCAGTTGGCTTCATGCCTTAGACCAGGGGTCCACAACCCCCCAGTCCATGGACCGGTACCGGGCCACAGTATGCCAGGAACCAGTCTGCACAAACAAGCTAAGACCCATCCATGGGATGCAGGCAGCACACAAAACCACACACTCTCCGGTCCGTGGAAAAACCTTCTCCACAGAACCGGTCCCTGGTGCCCAAAAAGTTGGGGATCTCTGCCTTAGAAGGGACTAGACCTCACGGTTTCTAGCCTGGTACCTGCCCCACTACTCAAACTGGCTTTTTTATCTCCCAACTTTCTGATCCCCGTGCTACCTCCACCTCAGCTGATCCCACATGGAGTGGCTCAATCTACAAAGAGATTGTGTTAGGACCTCTGTTGACCCAAAGCGTTGGTGTTTTTGGAACACATGAGAAGCCAGTTCCACCCAGCATTGTCCTGGATCAGTAACTGATGTGGCCAAGATGCCAAGAAAGCGGGGGCATTTTGTTCCCATTGTGCTGATATAAATACTCTTTTTTCTCTCTCTCTCCTCCTAAAAGGGCAGGTGAGCGAATGAAAACAGAAACCCTCATTCAATTCCACAAGCCTCCAGAGAGGAACTTGGAAAGGTCAAGAGCCCTTCAGCCATGGCTGTATCTGAGGGTTCACATGGACGTTGGGTGTGGGCCTCCTAAAAATAGAAAGAACTTCACCCTGTGGAGAATGGCTGGTGGAGTTTACTCACATGGTGTGGGAGTTGAGGAACTCCTCAACCGATAACCTCCTTACATGGGAAAACTTCTGCTTTGGAGGTGGAGTGGACAAAACGATGGGAAGCATGTAAGGCCCCTGAGGGGAAATGGACATCACACCAGAGGCGGGGCCGAGGTGTATTTGTGTAGAGACTGGAGCTTTGCAACTGAAAGGGGTAAACAGGCAGCAAACTAACCCCTAACCAAGACATAAGCTTGTGTGGCTTTTGCCATGAATTCTGTCCCTGAAATTTCTATTTATACTGGATGTTTGAATCCATATACACGAGAGACGTAGGCATACGGTACCGTGGAACTGATCCTGAAAAAGCTAAGCAAATTGAAACTTGGTTAATATTTGGATGGAACAGACATGTCAAACACAAGGCCTGGGGGCCAGATCCGGCCCACGAAGTGATTTCATGCGGCCCACGAAGCCATCCTGGAAACAGTGAGGGAACGGCCCCCACTGCCTTGGCCCTGGCCCAGAGACCCTCCTTCTGCCAGAGACCCTCAGATCTGTCCCACTCCTGCCCGGGCCCCCATAGGCACCCTTGATGCGAACGATGGAGAGCTGGCCATGCCCACCCAGTAGGCCGTACGCACTTTAGCCACGCCCACCCAGTAGGCCACGCCCACCCTGGCCATACCCACCCAGCCCCCTGAGGGCAACCGCAATGCTGATGTGGCCCTCCATGAAATTGAGTTTGACACCCCTGGCATGGAAGGTCAACCAGGGGTGTTAGCTGGACTGAGAAGTTTAGAAACTGTTGCAGAACAAGGCAACGGCACAACATGTGCATCTACCAGCAAGAGAGGTGATTTGTCGGCCATTGTTGAACTGTGGGGTCCTTGGTGTTCTCTGAACTTGGTGGGTTTCTTGCATGACCCAACGAGGTAAAATCTTCACTACTAGAAGGGAATGGAGTTTGCTCTCTGTTGATACATCCCAAGCAGTGTCAGTAGGAGTGTTCTTGGCTGTTCCTTGATTAAGCTAAAAGACCACAACATAACCTGACCAACAGTCAACACCCTTATAAATAGAGATTAGCACCAAATAGTAAACATCAGTAAATGGCGGTAAACCCATTCAGATCCTAAGTAAACAACAGCCTAGTCAAGTAACCACCAAAAACTCCCACCAACCCCGACAGAGGAAGCCAGTAGTATATAAAACAAAGAGAAAACCGACAGCACTGAAGATATCACCTAGTTGGGTCATGAAACGTCTGCAGGTCAACAACCTTGCTCAGAGAGCACCAAGAACTTCACGAGCACATAGTTGCCCAGTAATTGCATGGACGTGTCCATGTACTCATCCAGAATTCAGTTTGATGCAAGAGAAATGTTCTTTTAACAGAATAACAGAGTTTAACAGAAGGGACCTTGGAGGTCTTCTAGTCCAACCCCCTTTTCTTTTTCTTTCTTTCTTTCTTTCTTTCTTTCTTTCTTTCTTTCTTTCTTTCTTTCTTTCTTTCTTTCTTTCTTTCTTTCTCTTTCTTTCTCTTCCTTCCTTCCTTCCTTTCTTCTTTTTCTCTCTTTCCTTTCCCTCCCTCCATTCCTTCCTTCCTCCCTCTCTCTCTCTCTCTCTCTCTCTCTCTCTTTCTCCCTTTCTCTCTCTCTCTCTGTCTTGTTAAGGTGAAAGCAAAATGATCTAAATTTGAGATGGATCTGAATTTAAGACTGAAAATCAATTATAGCCTGAAATCTCATGCGGTGCCCTCTTGCCAATTCCGTCTGGTTCCTTATGCTGATTAAAACTGAAGTAAAATGCAAAGTCCATTGATCCCCACCAGCCTGTATCTATCAACCACCCTCTCTTTCTCTCATCCCCAGCATAAAGGAAGGACTCTTGGCTTATGACACCGCTTGGGGCTTGATCAGAAATTCAATATTCTTAGAAAAGAAGTTCTGATCTAAATGGGAGAGACACACACACGCACACACCACAGTTGCACTTGTGTGCTTTGCCAGGCTTTGAAAACATTTCCGTGCTCATTAAGTTCTCCCCACCTGGTTTGATCCCCTCATCTACTTTCTGGTGCAAATGGAAACATAGACGCTGCCAACTTGGCTGGCATAATTTTGTTCTGAAACAGGCATCATGTTTTGGGAAGCCTGCCAGCTACAAGCACAGGCTTGGCTTTCAGGAAAGGACAACTCCTTTGAGACAGCCCTCGCTTCCTGTAATTGTTTGGTTGTCCCCAACCCAAACCGGCTCTTAACTATCTGAGTCAGCATCTTGCTTGCTTTCCTTTACCCGGGATCAAAAGTAAAAATCCCAGATCAAATACACCAAGACTGTCATCTCTCAAGCCAAGTGAGAAGCAAAGTAACCCATCATTTAAGGGCGGGGTATGTGTCTCCAAATGGGGCAACTTTTCAGTCTTACAGACTTCAACTCAAGAATTCCCCTGGCAGAGGCATTCTGGGAGTTGAAGTCCAGAAGTCTTAAAGTTGCCAGGTTGGGAGAGCCTGGTTTAGGGCTTTGAGTGGGGAACTAAACTGGGGACACCTTGGTTTGTTCCATCACTGAAGATGTTTAAGAATTGTAAAAGGTAAAGGTAAAGGTTCCCCTGCACATGCGTGCTAGTCGTTTCCGAAGAGCCAGCGCTTGTCCGAGGACGTCTCCGTGGTCATGTGGCCAGCATGACTAGACGCCAAAGGTGCACGGAACGCTGTAACCTTCACACCATAGTGGTCCTTATTTTTCTACTTGCATTTTTACCTGCTTTCGAGCTGCTAGGTTGGCAGAAGCTGGGACGAGTAACAGGCGCTCACTCTGCTCCGCGGCACTCGGGATTCGACCCGCCAAACTGCCGACCTTCTGGTCAACAAGCTCAGCATCCGAAATGATAGGTCTCCTGCTTGAGCAACAAAGTCCCTTCAAACTCTGTGGTTCTATTCCCATTCATTTTGCCTGACTTTGGATGTGCTTGTTCTTTCAACTTCAGGTGTCTCTCAGGGAAGTTGTGAAGGTAAGGTGGCTGAAGGTCCACACACGGCGGCTTACGCTTTGTGGCAAGTCAGCCCCCACCCCCACCCCGAGAAAGAAATATTTGGGGGAATATTAAAAAGGCAGAATATTATATTTCCCCAAAGGATCTTAAAGGCAGAGAAGCAGCCCCCGCCCCCAAAGTAGAAGTTCACGCAAACCAACTTTTAGAAATGCAGATTTGATAATCCCATTCAGTCCCGTTCATGAGCAAATACCACCAGGCAGAAGCCCGTTCGAGACAGGATCTTTTGAAATCCCTTGCAGCAAAACTGACAGCTAACGATAGCAGAGGGATAGAATTAGGACCAGCAACCCCTCGCCCAAGAAATCCAACACAGGAAGTGAGCCATCAGCCACAGCCACAGAGAAGCAGGATATGACCTTTGGGACATAATAGGATTAACCCACCCATACCAAAAAGGACACACTCAAAACCTCAGGTCAAAGTTCATGCCACAGGAACAGGAGCTCCAAACACAAAAGCCCAAGAAGGTATAAAAACCCACCACTCCCAGCGAACGTGGGGTCAGCTGCTCCAGAGCCTCCTGCCTTGTGGTTCTGCTGTTCAATAAACTACAACCTCCTTTCTAAAGCGGTCTCCATTTTGTTTATTCCCGGCTTGGACTGGCCCCTGATGAAGATTTTTTTTTTCCATTCAACAGCTTCTTGGAAGAAAGCAAAGTGGCCATCATTCACTACATTGGCTTTTATTGAATAAATGATAGACTAGGGATGGCTATTGCTCTGCCATCGCTAATTTCTCTCCTCTTTCTGAACTACAGACGTAGATTGGTGCCCTATGAAGAAGAGAGTTCTTGCTTAGAATCACAATAATGCCTAAGATCGTATTAATGCACTAACCCACTTCAGGTTTCTGTGGTCAGTGGAGGAGCAGAAATAACATTTCAGATCTTTTTAGCTAGGAATCATCAATTCCCTTATACCTGCTGTATATCCAGAGTGTGCAGCTTCTCACAAAGGCTATCAGATCTTCAGGAACATAAGTTGGACGCTGAGCTTGTCGATCAGATGGAACATTATATTATGGAATGGAGAAAATGGATTGAGTTTATCCAGAACAAGTATAGGGTTAAGAAGTTTTATGTAGCATTCGAATAAGTCTTCTTTCGTTTTCTTTTTTCTTTTTTTTATTTTAGTCTTCTATATATATTTAATAATGCTAAGTTTTGTTTGATCCTATATAAGTTAGAGAGTGATGGATTTTAGAATTTATAGTTGTTAGTATATGGTTGTTTATGATTGCTTTTTTATATATATATACCTTGTATTTAGCTCTGGGAAGTCGGGGGGGGAGGGGGGTTGGGGGGAGGGAGGGGGGGAGGGAGGGGGGGAGGGGGGAGGAAGGGGGGAGGCAGGGAGGGGAGGAGGGAGGGGGAAGGGGTTTTTTTTTAAAGGAAAATTGTATTTTAAAACTTTTCAATTAAAAAAAAAAAAAGATGGTCGGCAGTTTGGCGGGTCGAATCCCGAGTGCCGCGTAACAGAGTGAGCACCTGTTACCCGTCCCAGCTTCTGCCAACCTAGCAGTTTGAAAGCACGTAAAAATGCAAGTAGAAAAATAGGGACCACTGCGGTGGGAAGGTAACAGCATTCCGTGCGCCTTTGGCATCTAGTCATGCCGGCCACAGGACCACGGAGACGTCCTCGGACAAGCGCTGGCTCTTCGGCTTTGAAACAGAGATGAGCACCGGCCCCTAGAGTCGGAAACAACTAGCACGCACGTGCGGGGGAACCTTTACCTTTACCTATCACCCAGTGGTTATCTGAAATTTTGCTGTCCATATAGGAGAGCTCAACTTGAGCAGGGACTGTATTTATTAAGGATTTTTTTTGGGGGGGGGGAGACCATGGTCAAAATCAGCCAGTTCAAAACTTTTATAGGAAGCTGGCCAGGAAAGACGAATTTTAAAATAAAATTTTGATTTCTGACAAGAAGCCCAAGACTGTCCTCACACTAGAATAATTCAGTATTTTCTCTTTACTAAAACTTGCCTTCGTTCCTCCTTTATCCACATTATCACACCAACAGAATCCTAGAACCATTCGGGTTGAATATAGCTTACAGTTCTAAATCCGATCCTAGATCCTGGATCGGATTTAAAGGAGTAGATAGAAAACAATGCCATTTAGCAAAACAATTTCCTGGGAAGGACACATTTTGGAGAGACTGAGATTGAAAGAAAATCCATTTAAAAGTGAAACTTGCATTTAGGCTGGAAAAATCAAAGGTACGAGTACAGATTAGGCAAGACCTGAGTCAAAAACAGCAACCGTGAGAATCCTGGACCTAGTGGATGATCACTTGAATATGAGCCAGCCGTGTGCAGCAGCAGCCAAAAAGACTAATACAATCCTGAGTTGTATAAACAGAGGCATAGCATCAAGATCACATGAGGTATTAGTACCACTTTATAAAACCCTAGTAAGACCACACCTGCAATACTGCAGCCAATTTTGGTCACCATATCACAAAAAATGATGTTGAGAGTCTGGAAAAAATTCAGAGAAGAGCAACTAAGATGATCCAAGGCCTGGAGACCAAAACACGTGAAGAACGGCTGCAGGACTTGGGTTTGGCTAGTCTAAAGAAAAGAAGAAATAGGGGAGACATGATAGCAGTATTCCAGTATTTGAGAGGCTGCCACAAAGAAGAGGGTGGCAAACTATTCTCCAAAGCCCCTGAAAGCAGGACAGGAAACAATGGTTGGAAACTGATCAAAGAGAGAAGCAACCTGGAATTAAGGAGAAACTTCCTAACAGTGAGGACAATTAACCAGTGGAACAGCTTGACTAAAGACATTGTGGGTGCTCCATCAATGGAGGTTTTTAAGAAGAGACTAGATAGTCACTTGTCTGAAAAGGTATAGGTTCTCCTGCTTGAGGAGGGGGCTGGACTATAAGACCTCCAGGGTCCCTTCCAGCTCCTATTCTGTTCTGTTCTGTTCTGTAACACAGGATGAGAAACCTGGAACTGTTGCTGCTGAATTATTCCCTCCTTTTGAAGAGCTGGAGAATGTTGACTTGTAGCTGGTAAGTCAAGATTCATTACTGCGGAATGGATTTGATTAGAAGAAGACTGCCAGGCCACCACAAGCATCAGGTTCCAAAATGTCTTTTGGGGCTAGAGGTAGGCTCCAATGTTGTTAAGATTAAAGGTTGAACCCAGCTCAGGATGTCTGTCTGTCAGCCCATCGAATGTCTCATAGACTGCTAGAGTTTGGACCATCAAGTCCAACCCTTTGCTCCATGCCAGAAAGAGGAGTTGGTGACCATTTGTAAATAATGAAATCTTCTCGCCCATTTCAGCCTCACATTTTAAGTTATTTGACTATGCTGGGATCATTTTAAGATTCCCAGGCAAAATTGCTTCTATTACTAGTGATGGCATTACAGATAAAAGTCAGGTTTTACACAAAGGAGTAGATATTTGAGGAGAAGACCATGCCCTGCTTAGAAAGAGAGAACATTTCAGAATTCTGTTACCACATTTTGTAGTGTGGAGTGGAAGGAAAATGACTTTGACAGAAATAGGCAAACTCTGTTGCCAAAGCAACAAGGGCTAAAATGTTTTTTTAAGCCCAGAATGACCAGGTAACATTTGGAGGCCGTTCAATCAGACACCTCCCTAATTTTTTGAACTATAAGATGGAGATTCAGCAAAATCAGACTTGGAAATTTTTTGTTATTGTAGCTAATCTCAAGAAGTAAAAGTAAAACCAGCCAATCAAACAGCCTGAAACCAGACCATGACTCAGAAAATCCAGACTAATTACATCCACACCAATTTACATCACATAAAAAGGTATTTAAAGGCCAGTGCTCTGACAGACGAGCACAATTCAAAGCGCACTGAAGATGTCCCTCTGAATGGAGATGAAAAATTTGCAACCAAATCGCCAAACTCGGAGATCAACCCAACAGCCCAACTACCAACCTGAGCTACTAATATTCAAAGACATCTCAGAAATAAAAGTAGCCAGTAAAAGTAGTAGTAGTAGACATCCTGTGGAGGTGATTTCATGGTCTGGTCTACTTAATGGATTGAACATCAGCTAGCTACTATGAGAGCCACCTAAAAATGATTGTGGGTCATAAGACCATTTATTGGTCTCTCGTTCCTAGAGCAGATTCAGATCTGCCCTTAGAGTAAATTGACACCCCCAATAGTTTATGACTGCCTTTTGATCTTGGCTTGTGACTGGCCTTCTTGTCATTGGTGGCAAGAGCCTTGGTGGAGCAGTGGGCTAATGCCTCCTTAAGTAACACCGGCTGCCTGCAATTAGTGCAGGTTCGAGTCCCACCAGGCTCAAGGTTGATTCAGCCTTCCATCCTTCCGAGGTAGGTAAAATGAGGACCCAGATTGTTGGGGGCAATTAAGCTGACTTTGTAATAATGCCGCTTGGGGTGTGTGTGAAAAAAACCCCTAACAAGCAGGCATATACATAGAATGAAGGCTACTGCTAAGCTTGTAAGCCGCCCTGAGTCTTCGGAGAAGGGCGGGATATAAATGGAATTAAAAATAAAAAATAAATAAAAATAAAAATTCACTCCAGTTCACAAGCCGGGCCAAGTTTCATTTGGATCCCCGTGACCAATTGGCCAAGCTCTTTCAATCATCTGGCAATCCAACTGATTGTTGACTCTTCCCAAGGGCTACAAGCTCAAAGCACTGAGCTTCTCATAGCATTCTGGTAACTTTGATAACCGGAAGGCAACTGGATTTTTCTTGGTTCCCCCCCCCCTTGAAAACGTTTTGCTTCCCATCCAAGAAGCATCTTCAGTTCAGTTCTTCAGAACCGAAGAGAATGTTTTCAGGGGGGGGGGGACAAAATCCAGTGGCCTTTTTGGAAAAGCACCTTTGAGACAAACGTGTTCTGGGTGATTGAGAATCTCCACAGACGTTTCATAACTGGAAGTGGGAACCGCTAGGAGCTCTGTTGCTTTCGATGTGAAATGAGAAGATTTTTTTTTTGGATGGAAAGCCTCACTGTCTAACATTCCTTTCTTGCACCTCTGTTTAAAGCAGACTCTGGCGGTAGAAGTGGGGGGCAGCTTCAAAGATTTCCCGCTGCAATAGAACTTACTGATATCCGGTCACATCACAAAGTTGCTTTTTTTTTTTTTTTACGTGACCCGGATAGTCCGTCAGTGATCGTGAAACCAAGATGAAATGGATAGAAATAAGTAGACATCCCTTCTCCTCCAAATATACGTTCAGCCACCTGTGGTGAGATTGCAGTCAGGAGGATAATGCTATATATATGACCTTGTATGGGAAAATGTGGGTTTCAGCTGGATTTATTTATATACGTCTGGCTGATGGCTCCATCTGGCCATTGAATTGTTTCCTCTGATTACATTCTCACGCCTACACTTGAGAGGCCATTTCAGCCCAGGCACCATGTTCGTATATGAAAGGCACATTTAGATCTTTGCATTTATCTCAGGTGATGACTCCAATCAAAAAAAAAAGGATTTTGAAGAGTCCCATAGACAGAAAGGCTGGAGCTTCTGCCTCTCACCCAGAATTAATTGCAAGCACCTGTTGTTGTTGTTAGCTGCGAAGTCGTGTCCGACCCATCGCGACCCTATGGACAACATTCCTCCAGGCCTTCCTGTCCTCTACCACGCCTACTGCTTCAGTGACTCCATCCAGGCACCTCATTCTCTGTCGTCCCCTTCTTCTATTGCCCTCGACCTTTCCCAGCATTAGGCTCTTCTCCAGTGAGTCCTTCCTTCTCATTAGGTGGCCAAAGTACTTGAGTTTTAGCTTCAGGATCTGGCCTTCTAAAGAGCAGTCAGTTGATCTCCTCTAGGACTGACCGGTTTGATCGCCTTGCAGTCCAAGGGACTCACAGGAGTCTTCTCCAGCACCAGAATTCAAAGGCTTCAATTCTTTGGCGCTCAGCCTTTCTTATGGTCCAACTTTCACTGCCATACATTGCAACTGGGAAGACCATAGCCTTGACTATACACACTTTTGTTGGCAGGGTGATGTCTCTGCTTTTTAGTGTGCTGTCTAGATTTGCCATGGCTTTCCTCCCCAGGAGCAAGCACCTACGTATTTGCAATTACCAATTTCTGTCTATGCTGCTTGCAGCCTGGCCTACAGAAACATCCTAAAGGGCAAAGTCATCCATCAGAAGGCTACTTTCATCTTTCATCACCTCGCTGGATCTGAGTGTATTCCTTTAAAGCAATAAGAGACCACATCTCTGGGGAGATTCTCAGTCATCCAGGTCAGGGCTTTTCAACCTTTTCACCCATTGTACCACTTTTAGGATATGGCAACATCCGAGGACCACCAGTCGCCTAGCAAGGAGTCAAAAACTTGATGCTCCCCCCCAAAAAAAAAGTGATGAAGTACAGGTAGTCCTCGACTTACGACAGTTCGCTTAGTGACTGTTTGAGTTACAATGGCCCTGAAAAAAGTGCCCCCCAAACCACAGCCAAGCAAGACACCTGCCTGCCTGCCCGGCGGTGCTCTTCCTCCTGTTCCGAGGTTTTCATTGTTGTGAGCATTTCTGTTGAGGATTGGCAGCAGGAGTGTGTGTGGGGGAGTGTTTGGTTCTTATTCCCCCCCCCTGCTGGGTGGTTGCAGCAGGTTTTGGTCACTTCACATGGCCCTGGGACACTGTGACCGTCATAAATATGAATCAGTTGTCAAGCATCTGAATGTAAATCACAAGACCCTGGAGATGCTGCAACGTTCCAGCTGATCGGCGCTTCTTCTGGGCTCAGAAGCACCAGGACCAGCGCTGAGCTCCAGCTGGAGCCTGGCGCTGATCCTGGCGCTTCCGCTGAGCCCTGACAGCCCTGCAGCGCCAGTCATCTCTCACTCAGGTTGTGCGGTGCTGCCACCGGTTTGTTCTGTACCAGCCTGCTACCGGCCCTGCAGAAAAGGCAGGGACAACCCCTTTTACAAGAAGGCAAGAGGCTGGAATTACGCCTGCCAAAATTATTGCTACAAAAACAAATAGAACAAGACACGAACCAAGAAACAGGAGCTTTTCAAGCGGTTGCCTTCAGCAAACCAGCCCTCCCACGCATTCCCCCTTAAATACAGTTCAGGGCGTGGTTTCTCTCTGCCTCCTTCCGAGGAGCCCCATTCCCTTCCTCTGTTTACTCCTGGTTGACTGCCTCCTGCGTCGGGCGTCCTTGAACAGGGCCAGCTGTGGGTCATTTTCATCCACGCTGTCATGCTCACACAGCTGGGTCTGCGTGGTGACCAGGTGGGAGGGGCCTGGCTGAGGGCTCTCATCAAGCTGTCCAATCCCCTCAGCAAGCTCTTCAACACCCCCCCCTCCTCCTCTGAGTCGTCCGGTCCAACTGCCGAACCCACAGGCTGACCCTGAATCACAACACGGTTCAGCTCATTCCCCTCCCCGGCTACCACTTTTCTAGGATGGTCGCATACCACCTGCCAGGTGCCAATGTACCACGGGTGGTACCCGTACCACTGGTTGAAAAGCCTTGATCCAGGTCATGGTTGTCCCAACGGTGCTCTTTCACGAAGCAACTGGTCTTTCTTTTCTTTTTTTGAAGACATTTCGCTTTTCATCCAAGGGTTCCCCACCATCCAGTCAGAGCTGAAGAAGCTTCTTGGATGAGAAGCAAAGCATCTTCAATGAGAAAAAAGAAACAAAATCCAAAGCCGTGAAAAAAGCACCTTCGGGACAAGAGACCACATGGGTAAATGCAAGCAAGACAGTTTCCATTAGTCTTCCTCAAGATGGCACCCCTGTTACTTTGGATTCCAGTTTCCATGCTTGCTAACCCTGTGGGCTGGAGCTGATGAGAACCATAATTTGGAAGGAGATAGATTGTGGAAAAGATGCTTCAGAAGATGGCATGGATGGCTAATGTTACTGTCATTGCTCATGTGTCAATTGTTTAGGGCCTGCTTCGATTTTATTTATGCAGAACGGCAGGCATTTGGAATAAGAAGTTTCATGAATAAAATGTCTCCATGGGACTGTTTAATCATGAAAACTTGTGAAGAACCTCACACCCAGTTGATACCATCAATTATAGCTTCTTTACTGTGCAGAGAAAGGCAACTTTTGTCATCAGAAATGAATAAATAATAATAATAAAAAAACCTCGAGCTGTTTTTTTAATGCTGCAAATTGCAAAAAAAAAATCTGTAAAGAACCACACAGGGTAATGTCAAGGGGAACAATTATACCGAATAATAATTTAAGACAGACATGACAAACACAAGGCCTGGGGGCCAGATCCAGCCCGCGAAGTGGTTTCATGTGGCCCGCAAAGCCATCCTGGAAACAGTGAGGGAACAGCCCCCACTGCCTTGGCCCTGGCCCAGAGACCCTCCTTCCGCCAGAGACCCTCAGATCTGTCCCACTCCTGCCCAGGCCCCCATAGGCACCCTTGATGCCAACGATGTAGAGCTGGCCACGCCCACCCAGTAGGACATACGCACTCTAGCCACACCTACTCAGTAGGCCACGCCCACCCTGGCCATACCCACCCGGCCCGCTGAGGGCAACCGCAATGCTGATGCGGCCCTCAATGAAATTGAGTTTGACACCCCTGATTTAAGAGATCAGACAAAATGAGATATCAGGAAGGAATTTTGATTTTTGCAGATACCTAAAAGGAAATGGTTTGGTTTGCAGGCAAATAATCTGTCCCTGGTTTTGCCCATTATAGCCATCAAAATTTGGTTACGAGATTTCACGCTTCTGAAAGCGAAGTCACGAAAGCTTTAGCAGCAGGGACCATAAATACAAAGAAGTAGGTTGTTTCCCAAGAGCAGCCTGATAATGAAATGTGTTATAAAACATTCATCCATCTTTCCTCAAGATTTTTTTTATATTTCATCAGGTAGGAACCAATGGATGCTCAGAATCCGTCTCCAAGGTGTAATTTTTAGGAGCCTTGAAGATAACTCTGCACAACTTTCCTTCTCTACCCTTTTGTTCTGGAAATGCAGAATTATAGATTCCTAGTGTCCTAGGAAATAAGGAAGATGTTCCATAGCTCCTATCATTTTTTTCAGCCATTAAATGCCTGCTAAGATCCACTCTCCAGGAGATTTGTTGCTTACCACCAAGATCTGTAACCTCCTAGTCATTTCTCTAACCTGCCCCAATCTTTTGGCCAAGAAGAGTGCACCAAGAATTGTTGGGAGTTAATCAGAATGAAGCAATTGCTGTGACTTGTCTGATCCTTTGTTGTGATTCAGTGTCAGCCTGTGCTCCCAGCAGCTAAGTCCAATGAATCGGAGGAGGAGGAGGAGGGGTTTGGAGAGCCTTCGGTGTCAGAGGGATGCTCTGATGCACTGCAGGACTCTCAGCCTGGCCCTTCCAGTCGTGTTCCTCATGAGGCTCAGCTGTGTGAGCACGAGGTGTCGGACTCCGAATAGTCACAGCTGAATCTGTTCAGTGACGCTAGAAGCAGAAGGCAATCCAGCAGAGCAGAGCAGAGAAAGGCAATGAGGCAACTCAGTGAGAGGAGGAGAAGGCAGTGAGAAGCCACGCCTTGGGACTGATAATAAAAAGGGAAGGTGTGGGCGGGGCTCATTGCTGAAGGCAACCGTTTGGAGACATTCTAAGAGAATCCTGGTCTGTTCTTGATACTTCTGTTTAACTCTTGTTTGTTGCCTCTTGTTTGATATTTTGATTCATTTATTGAAGGAAATATTTTGTTGCCTTTTTGTTTGAACTGTAAATAAAATTGGGTAGGTTTTTTTCCAGTCTATTGATTGTTTAAAGGAAGAAGGGGTTGTCCCTGACACACAAACAGGGCCGGTCGTAGGCTGGAACAGAACATCCTTCCTGTGTCTTGCTCTGGAGATTCAACCCAGAGGACAAGCGGTATCAAGTACTGGTACTATGGAAAAAGAGATGCCCACCACAAACATTATGGCTGAAGTTCTCCAAACATGGAGCCAGAGCTAATGCAGTGCATAGACCCAGGTTCTCCATTCCACTGTAAAGTGGTAGAAACAACCAGTGTAGAAAAAGTACATAAAGCCCATGTATTCTTTGAAGACTCTAAAGAACCTGACTTAATTTTGTTGTGAGTTACGCAATGGCAATAAAGGTATTCTATTCTAAGAAACCTGTTTGCATTCCTATCAGAGGCATCTGGGACAAGGACTGAGCAACACATAACAATCACGATTTGGCTCACCAACTCTGCAAACCCACAATTTAGCGGTGTGAAATCCCACCGATATCGACAAAAAAGTAATATGCCTTTCAATCTCCAAATCAGAGAGACATAGAAGCCCTTGATTTTTCTGACTTCAGATTTCCCACGTATTTTAACTCAGTTAATTCTTTTTTATATACCTTTTGCACGCTGCTGTCATTTGCCGGACCTGTCATTCTTCCTGCATTTCTTTTTCACTGCGAGCTGCCTTGAATTTCAAGGCAAGAGGTGAACACATGTTCACTGAATGTTGCAAATAGCAGCTAACATGAGATTTGCGTGGATGAAAAATGGAATGAACAGATATGAAAATTTGATAATGAAATGTACCTTGGATATACTGTAGATTAGCCAACTAGGTTTAGCATCCTTACCTAAAGATCTTCTCTTAGGCAACTTCACCTCTGCATGGAAGCCAGGAGCTACCTGACATTGAGTGACCATTCAAAGTTACAATGGCGGTGAAAAAAGTGACTTATGACACTTTTTTCACACTTACGACTGTTGGAGCATCCCCGTGATCAAAACTGAGAATCTTGGCAACTGACTCCCATTTATGACGGTTGCAGCGTCCCGGGCCTGTCACGTAATCCCCTTTTGCGATGTTCTGACAAGCAAGGTCAACACCTGTGTTAACCTAACATGGTTAACTTAACTCACTGAGCAACTGCAATGATTCGCTTAAGAACTGTGGCAAGGAAGATGGCAACATGGGGCAAAACTCACTTATCAACTGTTTCACTTAGCAACATACATTTTGGGCTCAGTTGTGGTCATAAGTAAAGGACTACCTGTATAAAACGATTTCTAAATTTGGAAGTTTGCTCAGCCTGTCCTGCTGCCATGCTGTGCCTCCTGCTGACTTGGGAGGCTAGTTAAAAGAGACCCTTATAATAACACATTATATCCTTGTGGATGGAACACAGTGGAATCCTTAAACCATGTTTTATTATACTGCCTCTTCTACAGGGATATTAGGAATGGGAATATTGCCTCCCTTTTTAGTGGATTTCTCACAGCGAATCTTTTTTTACATTCAGCTACCTCTGGCAGATCGATTCAATCTCCGGCAGTGGCCAAATTCTGCTTTGCTATCTTTACGACCAGAAGCCAAATTCTGATCCAGCAAGAAAAATAATCTACTTGTCAAGGTTCCAACAGATGAAACTCTTCAAAGAACTTTGAGGCATTGTTTACCTGAAAGAATCTTTATTCGAGAAGCATAGCGTCCGCACGTACATGGTCGAAGCCAAAATCTGAATTCCCCTCCCCTGAACACATAGTATCAAAGCACAATTCCCTCCTCCAATTTACAGTCATAAATCACATTCCCCAATTCATTTGAAATGCGGGCTTTCTCTCCTGTTCTCCAACCCGCCATTTCTTATCATCTCTTATTTCAAACAACCTTGAAACACACACTACTACGATATTGTTATGTCTAACTAATACCCATGCACATTCTTCCTCCTCCTTCCCCCCCCACTATCATCTAATTCTAAATCTAAGAGTAACACACAAGTTAAAGAAAAAGACTGCATCTCCGTATGTTGTCAAAGCAAGAACATCCGACGTTAGCAGCGTTGACACTACTACTGGATCTACTCCTGGATTTAAAAAAAAACCTCTCTCTTCCATTTTTTAAAATTGGCTCTTAAACAACAACGAAACCTTTCTTTAAAAATTTCCTCCCGTATTTTGTACGCAAGTCCACAAACTGAATGAAATGAAAAGCGATTTGTCACAAACCAACAAATCTAAGCTCTGCTTCATTGGTTTGAAGGCAGCAATGGGCTTTCTCCATGATGTTCCCACTTAAGTAGACTTAAATGCCTTTATCTGACTGCACTGATCAAGGATGACGGATGCCATCGTTTTCATACCTAGATGGCACTAGGTCAGGGAAGGCATAGTGTTCTGGGCCTATTACAACAAGAACAAAGTGTGTGCTTTGGTCGTGGGACAGATGGCGATGCTCTTCAGTAATTTGGTGCCTCCACTAAGAATATCCAGCACAAAGAAGTCTGAGAATCAGATCCGGGTCCCTGTCTTCTTGTTTGGGGATTTGAGTAGGGTTGTGTGGGGGAAACTTTACCTTTATCTTTTACCTTTACAAGATGAAAAGAAGGACACACTACAATAGATTTGTACTTGCTCTATGGAAGTGAAATGCAGTCAAAATTCTGGAAGTAATAGCATCCCTTTTCCCCAAAAAAACAACAACGGTATTTAAGTCCACCCAGTTGTGGGTGCTCCAACGCTGGAGGTTTTTAAGAAGTGACTAGACTGCCACTTGCCTGGAATGGTATAGGGTTTCCTGCCTGAGCAGGGGGTCGGACTAGAAAACCTCCAAGGTCCCTTCCACTCTGTTATTCTCTTTGTAATTCCAGAATGAATAGAATAGAATAGAATAGAATAGAATAGAATAGAATAGAATAGAATAGAATAGAATAGAATAGAATAGAATAGAATAGAATAGAATGGAATGGAATGGAATGGAATGGAATGGAATAGAATGGAATAGAATGGAATAGAATGGAATAGAATGGAATATGGAATATGGAATATGGAATATGGAATATGGAACAGAACAGAACAGAATAGAATAGAATAGAAGCTGGAAGGGACCTTGGAGGTCTTTTGGACACCCCCCTGCTTAAGCAGAGAGCCTATACCATTACTATTGCAATAACTGCAGATTGGTACAATACAGATTCTTTTTTTGGAAAATACTTACTCATTTCTGGATTCCTGACTTGCAGGGTAAGACTCCTCCATCTCTGGCTCAGTTTCATCTTGGGTGGACTCTCTTCTCCAGAATTCTTCAGCTGGAGAAGATGGTTGTGGAGGTGCAGGCATCTGAGGAACCTCTGGCCTTTGCCTCTGATGGTGATGACCAGGATACCTTGAATGTGGGTCTGATTTCAGCAGCCCAACAGTCCCACAAAGCAGTAAGATGGTAGTTAGCATCTTCAGTTCCTCTCAAATGTCTTGAGAAGCTGACTGGCCTTCAAATCGCTCTGCTCCTACAACGTGCCTGGCCTCTTTCCTTTAACTGAACCTCGGAACAAGGAATGGTACTGCTAACAAAGGGCGGAAACGTATAATGTTGGTCCTCCCAGCTCTGGTGGAAATGTCAGAGGTCAGATGACAATGTGAAAGAGCGCAGAGGACCTCCGTGTGGGCGATGTATGTACATGAATTATAGGGAAGGAGCCACGGTTGATTCAAGGGGGCAAATCTTACTTTTGATTTTTCTTTCAACTTATCAGCAAACGCAGAACAGCACAGCCTTTTTTTATCAGCTGCCTTCGTGCTGGGATACAGGAAAAGGATGTTAACTTAAACTAGTGGGCAAGGAAAAGTAAATATTGAGGGCTGGAGCAGATTCCCAAGATGAATGTCATAAAATATCCTGACACTTGGCAACTGGGACTTACAAGGCAAGTCTACCTCTCCAAGATGAGTGAAGAGGTTGAGAGATTCTAGAAAGGCTGCAGAGAAGAGCAACAAAGATGATTAGGGGACTGGAGGCTAAAACATATGAAGAACAATTGCTGGAACTGGGTATGTCTAGTTTAATGAAGAGAAGGGCTAGGGGCTGACATGACAGCAGTCTTCCAATATCTCAGGGGCTGCCACAAAGAAGAGGGAGTCAAGCTATTCTCCAAAGCGCCTGAAGGCAGGACAAGAAGCAACGGATGGAAACTACTCAAGGAGAGAAGCAACCTAGAGCTAAGGAGAAATTTCCAGACAGTGAGAACAATGAACCAGTGGAACAACCTGCCTCCAGAAGTTGTGGATGCTCCAACACTGGAAGTTTTTAAGAAGAGATTGGACAACCATTTGTCTGCCTGAGCAGGGGGTTGGACTAGAAGACCTCCCGGCCAACTCTGCTGTTGTTGCTCTTAATTCTAAACCCAAGGGGTCAGATGCCTCACACCACAAAAGCTGGAGACTGGGTTTTATCTAATTGCAAGCTGGTTATAGAAGCAGAAAGGGAGATAATATACATAAACAAACAGGGAGCTAAACTACAGAGCATTGCTTCCTAGGGTTTCACGCTGGAGGAGGATTCTGCCCTTGATTGACTCCAGTGTATTGTTAAATTGTTGGTCAATATTTGAGGTGAAGGTGGTCCTCGCCTACCCAAAATTTGCATTGCTAAGCGAGACCATTGTAAAGTGAGCGTTGCTCCATTTTACCACCTTCCTTGGCACAGTTGTTAAGTGAATCGCTGCAGTCACAGGGCTGTTAAGTGAAACTGGCTTCCACTTTGATTTTGCTTGTCAAAAGATCGTAGGAGGGGATCTCGTGATCCCGGGAAACCAACTGTCATAAATCTGTGTCGCTTTTCAAGCGTCTGAATTTTAATCACATGATCACGGAGATGCTGCAATAGTCGTAAGTGTGAAAAATAGCCATAAGTCGCTTTTTTAAAGTGCCGTTGTAACTCTGAACGGTCATTAAATGAACTGTTGTAAGTTGAGGATTACTTGCAGTTAGAATTCTTTTTTTGGCAAGGGGCAAGGAGTAAGAATTTCAAATTTGGGGGGGCAGAGTTGTTCTGCTTATAACACAGTATCCAAGCCCCTCTTTTTCTCTTTCATAATTAAAGTTCTGATTATTAATTGTGAAACCATACTACTTAGTGTATGTATCCAGTGCTTTTCTTGTAAGAAAAAAAGGTGCCGGAACTCACATCTTGTTAATCTTTTATTTTTAAAAAATTATATATTCAGTTCTTAGCAGGACCAGTGGTTGAGAAGTAATTAGTATTTTTTTTCATTTTTAAATTTGGAATCACACTTTTACACTAAAAATTAAAAAAAAAGATGTTCAATTCACCAACGATTTTTTAAAATAAAGAAATTATTTACCTTTCGCATGTAGTCAATCCCTGTACACACACCCACACACGTCAGTTGTCTAACGAAACATAACAGTTGCCGCCTGCAGGAAGCACTCAGAGTGCGACCACACAACCATTCACTAGCCAAGCAGTGCCACAAGCCGAGCAGCGCCATCACAACCAGCGCAGGCGAAGTACGGGTGCATCGGACTCGACACACAAGCAGCCCACGTGCATCATTTTAATGATTTTGCCACCAACCTGCTACGCTCGACCGGACAATTCAAGTCCACGTGGACCAAACATCAAATTTTCAAAAGTTACTTTTAAAACTTGGAAAATCTATCGAAAAAAGGTGCCGTAACTCCATTCTATGACAAAAAAAAGCACTGCATATATCTGTACTTTTCTGTTCGTTTCATTGGTAGTCTCACTGAATACACAAAAGACTTCCGATAGTTATCAGCCGTTACAACACCAAATTTGCAATATCCTCAATACAATGAAAGCGACCCTGAATACATGTTTTATGGAGATTCTCAGTCCTCCAAATCATGGTTGTCCCAAAGGTGCTTTTTCAGGAGACAACTGGACTTTCTTGTTTTATTTTGAAAGACATTTTACTTATGATCCAAGAAGCTTCTTCAGCTCCGACTGGATGGTGGGGAACGGAAGGATTTATACTCCTCGCAGACAGCTGGTCATTTGCATTCTTTTAGAGAGTCGTTGAGGCCCCTGGGAGGTTTACCTGTGTCCTCAGGGTCACCTGAGCAGTGCAAATGGGCATGGAGCCTTCTTGGCTGCAGGATGTTTTCTGGCCTTTGTCCCTTCGCCGTTGAAGACAGGCACAGGCTGTTGGGGACGAGTCTGTGTTGTCTGAATCTCAAACTGAAGTGCAAATGGTTCCTGGAGTCTGCAATGGCCTCAATGACTCTCTAAAACAGGGGTGTTAAACTGAATTTCATTGAGGGCTGCATCAAACCATTGTGTCAGTAAAAGGGGCCAATCAGTACAATTGTGCAAACATTTCGGACAACCTTATTGCATATTAGGGTGTGTGTGTGTTTTTTAACACATCCCTCTTTAAATAGATGCTAAAGTATAGGTTTATTTCCTTTAAGTGGTCAGATATGACTTTAACTCAGGAAGGCGGGCATTTCGTCAGGTGCATTGCGTTTCCACATCCTCAAATGTTGTTTTCTTAACTCAACAAACTCTTAGCTCTTTTCCTCCAGTGGAAGGAAAACAAAATATAATTTCTATAATTAGGTTTTATAGAAAATCCAATGTAAGTTGCTTTAGGAAGTAAACATCCTCTTCTTATATGCGCGCATAGACTTACCCCAAAATAGATCAACCATCTCCAGAAGCCTCTGAGATGTGAACTTCAAAAAGGTCTTCACTTCCTTCTTGAGGTCCTCCATTCGGGAAGCAGGACGATGTTAGAACAGGGTTCCCTAATAATCTGAATATTACCCAATTATTATTATTTTTTAATGAGATACAGCCACTTAATACTTGTTAATGTGGGGACTCAAGGCTAGACTGCAAGGCAGCCATGGGGAACGCTTTCAGAAAACAACTTTTGACTGGCTGTGCTCAAAGAAAGAAGAAAAAGCAAGGAAATCCAGTTGCCTTTTACAAAAACATCCCACCCCTGAAGTCAACCATGAGTCACGTTCAGCTCGAAGAGGTCCTTGGGCTTCAGCGCCTTCATCCAATGTCTAAGCTGGTTGGGAGAAGGCTACCTTAAAGGTAAAGGTAAAGGTTCCCCCGCACATGCGTGCTAGTCGTTTCCGACTCTAGGGGCTGGTGCTCATCTCCGTTTCAAAGCCAAAGAGCCAGCGATTGTCCAAGGACGTCTCCGTGGTCATGTGGCCGGCATGACTAGACGCCAAAGGCGCACGGAACGCTGTTACCTTCCCACCGTAGGGGTCCCTATTTTTCTACTTGCATTTTTTACGTGCTTTCGAACTGCTAGGTTGGCAGAAGCTGGGACGAGTAACAGGTGCTCAACTCTGTGATGCGGCACTCGGGATTCGACCCGCCAAACTGCCGAACTTCTGATCGACAAGCTCAGCGTCCTAACCCACTGAGCCACCGCGTCCCTAAGGCTACCTTAAGCAACCTTTATTTATTCCCCTTCACAGATCAGTTTGCAATGTAGCCCCGATGCGTGTTCTTAAATTGTGTTTCTCCCCCCCCCCCCGGATTCCAGGCAGGGAATCCACACTGATCATCCCTGCAATGACTAAATAAAATATTGACTTACGCTGCCTTGCAGTAATTGATTTATTGCTGTTGGCCAGGTCTCAATGATGATGAAAGGGTTGCCTTTTTTCTTGTCTTCGTTCCTTTTTCCTTCTGCCAACAAGCAACCTGCCTTTTCAAGGGCAAACATGAAGATGAACAATGAGTGGGAATTCAAGTGGGTGCCTCTAAGCCCCTCCTCTTTCTCCAGGGACTTCAGGAGATGTTATAATTGAAAGGAGGGAAATAGTTGATCTGATTTTTACCCCTTGTAAGCTTTTTTTTTTTGGCGGGGGGAGGCAGTTCTTTTTCCCAATCTGCATTTTTTTTAAAAAAAAAAGTGGTTTGGCTGTATTTATCTATCGTCGGAAGAGTGTTTCTCTCTCGTGTCCGTTTTTCCTCCATTGTTTCTCTCTGCTCTAATGGCGCAAGTCCAGTCCCAGTTCCATCTCAATAATGCAAAGGCCTCTTCGTACAATCGTATACAAGTTTTAGCACAGTATTTGCCTTACCTTGTATCTTCCTGGAGAAAATCTATCCGATCACTAAAGAGCCAACCCTGACTTGATGGCATAAAAATCCATCAATTGATCACCTAAATTTACTGGGAGGCACTTGCTTGCGTAAGGATTGTAATTCTTTCTCTGAGCCTTGGTGGAGCAGTGGGCTAAGGCCTCCTTAAGTAACACCAGCTGCCTGCAATTAGTGCAGGTTCGAGTCCCACCAGGCTCAAGGTTGACTCAGCCTTCCATCCTTCCGAGGTAGGTAAAATGAGGACCCAGATTGTTGGGGGGCAATAAGCTGACTTTGTAATAATGCCACTTGGGGGGGGCGAAAGCCCTAATAAGCAGGCATATACATAGAATGAAGGCTACTGCTAAGCTTGTAAGCCGCCCTGAGTCTTCGGAGAAGGGCGGGATATAAATGGAATTAAAATAAAATAAAAAATAAAAAAAATCACACCTGGGGTTTGGTTTTTTTGCAGAAAACCTGTCCCTCCTTGTCATTTGTACTGAATTGTTTGATCTTCCATCTAAAATGGAAATAAACAGTAAGCCATCCTTTACTTAACGAATTTAACACAAAAGCCTTTTCTTTCTCCTCTCTCTCTCTCTCTCTCTCTCTCTCTCTCTCTCTCTCTCTCTCTCTCTCTCTCTCTCTCTCTCTCTCTCTCTCTCTCTGTCTCTCTCTCTCTGCCTCAATAATCTTTTCTGCAAAATTCTAGACCAGGATGATTGTTTCCAAATGGCTTTGCGGTCATGCTGGATGGCTACTTGCCCTAGATATGGTCTGCTCCAGTAATAAGGTAAGAAGTTTATTTGAGTGAAGCCACACTCAAATTTTCATTGGGAGAGCTGATATTATTATTTTTAGACAAAATGATAAGTAACTGTGTAAAGGAAAAGAAAGGCATATTTTTAATATAGGGTTTTTTTTCTTTAAGCAAAACAAAAAAAGACAATTTCATATTCCTTTTCTTTACATAGTAATTTGTTCTCCATACATACATACGTGCAAGGGACACGGTGGCTCAGTGAGTTAGGACGCTGAGCTTGTCGATCAGAAGGTCGGCGGTTTGGCGGGTCGAATCCCAAGTGCCGCGTAACAGAGTGAGTGCCTGTTACTCGTCCCTGCTTCTGCCCACCTAGCAGTTCGAAAGCACGTAAAAATGCAAGTAGAAAAATAGGAACCACTCTGGTGGGAAGGTAACAACGTTCCGTGCGCCTTTGGCGTCTAGTCATGCCGGCCACATGACCACGGAGACGTCCTCGGACAAGCGCTGGCTCTTTGGCTTTGAAACGGAGATGAGCACCGGCCCCTAGAGTTGGAAACGACTAGCACGCATGTGCGGGGGAACCTTTACCTTTACCTTTACATACATACGTAGGTAGGTACGTACGTACGTACGTGCATACACACACAAGCACTTGCACAAAGTTATTTCTGATAACTCTTATTTGTTTGAGGTTTACAAAGAGCCATCTTGCAGCAAAAGGCTGGCTAGATTAAACCCTCATTGTTAGGTGTGATGGTTGGGTGGCTTCCAGTCTTCTCTCGCTACCCCCATCCCCCTTTGATTCTCCTTTTGGACTTCCTGGGAGATGCTGGTTTAAGGTGCTGGTTCTTACCTATAAAGCCCTACATGGCTTAGGTCTGGGATATTTGCAGGACCATCTGCTGCCAGGAACGACCGCCCATCGCCCTGTGCGCTCACACAGGGAGGGCCTCCTCTGGGTGCCGTCGGCCAGACAATGTCGACTGGCGACCCCCAGGGGGAGGGCCTTCTCTGTGGGGGCACCTGCCCTTTGGAATCAACTCCCCTTGGAGCTCCGGATGGCCCCGGATCTCCGTTCCTTTTGTCGCAACCTTAAAACATGGCTTTTTCAATGGGCCGACCTGGATTGATGGAAGGGAGGTTTCCTTAATTTTGTTTTATTGTGTTTTTAATTGGACTATTTATGGGATAATTTGATTTAACACCTTTTCATGTCTGTATTCTGTGTTTTTAATCGTTGTTAGCCGCCCTGAGTCCTTTGGGAGATAGGGCGGCATACAAATCCCATAAATAAATAAAATAAATACATAATAAAATTTGCTTTAAAAAAAGGGGGAGAAACGAAAAGCTTTGGGCAGCTAAAAGCTTCCTCTCCCGCTGCAAAGGTCTGTAGAAGTATGTGACCTTGAGCAAGCATTGCAGCAGCTCTCGAAAGGGCATCTGAACATCTTCTGGAGCTTTTCCAAACCAAGTCTCTCACTTACCTTGGTACCCTCCGCCTCCTCCTCTTCCCTCCAACTCCCCCCCCCCTTTTCTCTGCCGCTGCTTCTCTCTCTAAAAGCTCACAGGCAAATCCAGGCCATTAATATTTCAGCATGCGTCTCTTGCAGGCATTGGCTGCCCTCTGATGTGTTCCCTCAATAAGAGCCAGGAAGGACGAGCCAGTCACCCAGCCTGCTGCTGGCATCTGGCAGAGAAGTAAGGAGTCAGGAGTGTCTGCAGGAGGGGAGGCTGCACAGAGCAGGCAGAAAATCCCCATCCTCGGCAACCCTTATCGCCAAGGCCAACCAGCCCGTCGGGCACCATGGATGTCTTTAAAAAGGGCTTCTCCATCGCGAAGGAAGGAGTGGTGGCCGCCGCCGAGAAGACCAAGCAGGGAGTCACCGAAGCAGCCGAGAAGACCAAAGAAGGGGTGATGTACGTAGGTAGGTTGGACGGTCTGCCTTCCTAGCAGGCAGGCAGCTCTGCAGTCCCTGGCACTGAACACAGGTGTGTGTATTTGTGTGACCTTGCAGAGCGAGGCTCTTGAGGTCAGAGCAGGGGAAGGAAGGAAGGAAGGAAGGAAGGAAGGAAGGAAGGAAGGAAGGAAGGAAGGAAGGAAGGAAGGCAGAGGGAGGGAGGGAGGGAGGAAAGAAGGAAGGAAGGAGGGAGGGAGGGAAGAAGGAAAGAAAGAAGGAAGGAGGGAGGGAGAGAGGAAGGAAGGAAGGAGCAAAGGAGGGAGGGAGGGAGGGAAGAAGGAAGGAAGGGAGGGAGGGAGGGAGGGAGGGAGGGAGGGAGGAAGGAAGGAAGGAAGGAAGGAAAGAAGGAAGGAGGGAGGGAGGGAGGAAAGAAAGAAAGAAGGAAGGAGAGAGGGAGAGAGGAAGGAAGGAAGGAAGGAAGGAGCAAAGGAGGGAGGGAGGGAGGGAGGAAGGAAGGAGGGAGGGAGGGAGGGAGGGAGGAAAGAAGGAAGGAAGGAGGGAGGGAGGAAGGAAGGGAGAGAGGGAGGAAGGAAGGAAGGAAGGAAGGAAGGAAGGAAGGAAGGAAGGAAGGAAGGAAGGAAGGAAGGAAGGGAGGAAGGGACTATGTGAGACAAATCTTTTCTGCCTTCATTGGAGAATTGTTTGGGGGAAGAAACGCAGGAGGCAAATAAAAGTTTGGCTGTCAACTTATTTATCTATTATTTTTAAATTTACTTGCTGCCTATCTCACCGCGGGACTATGGTAGGCAGCTGGTAAAGACTGGGGTGTCTTGGGCCTGGGTCACGTCTGATAACTTTCCCCTTCCCCAAAGACTTTTTCTGAGAATAAACCACCAAAGGGGTGAATCAAGAAACCAAGGATTTCTCTCTACAATTCCTCGGCCTTCCCTTCTTGTTGCGTGCAGTCTCTTTGCAGCTGCACGGAAGGAAAAACGGGCCAGAGACAGATTCTCAGAAAGGTAAAATCTCTTTTGGCTGCTTCCCAGGAACAGAATGGCATTATCAGTTAAGAGCTGATATATGGTGCAGCTTCTAACTGATAATGCCATTCAGTTCCTGGGAGGCAGAAATATATATATATATATATATATCCAGGCTCTGCAAAGGCAAAAGACTCACTACTCTTCATTCCCTGAAACTGTTTGGATCCTTGCCATTGTCTGCATCTAAAAAAAAATATATGACTTTTTTTTTCTTTACCTAGCCTTCTTTTCTTCCTGACTACTTCACCGTGCAATTCTTCCCTCTCGTCATTTTGCTCCGAATGCCCTGGCGTTGGGAGAATCCCTAATAGAAATAGCAATAGCACTTAGACTTAGACTCACAGCACTGTACAGCCCCCTCTAAGCGGTTTGCAGAGTCAGCATATTTGCCCCCAACAATCTGGCTCCTCATTTTACCCAACCTCGGAAAGATGGAAGGGCTGAGTCAACCTTGAGCCAGTCAGGATGAAAGTTAATCATACTTGTACGCTTGAGTGATCCATTAGCACCGCAGTGTCCTTTGATTTCTGGAGCTTAACAGAAACGGTTACCCAAAAATAAAAACAATATACAGAACAGACTTGTAAGGGACCTTGGAGGTCTTCCAGTCGAGCCCCGTGCTCAAGCAGGGGACCCCTATACCTTTTCAGACAAATAGCAATCTAGTCAATTCTTAAAAACCTCCAATAATGGAGCACCCACAACTTCGGAAGGCAAGTCATTCCAGTAATTAATTCAGGGATCACATTTTTGACACGGAGGGAGCCAGAACAAATCCTGCATCCGGCAAACGTGCCAGAATCATTAAACCGCAGTTCACGGAGGCAGAAAACTCTCCTCGGCCTTAATTCCACTACGAAGGAACTACCAACGTTCCTTCGTCTAATAAATAAATATTTAAAGCCATCGCTTTAGCTTGGAAACATCCATCAAGCAGTTATTTGAAATAATAATAATAATAATAATAATAATAATAATAATAATAATAATAATAATAATAATGAGTAGCATCACTTTCGAATCTCAAGTCCTCTGTTTCTCTAATGCGCAAATTTTCATTCATGTCAAGCTCAGAAACATTTGCAATCCTGTATCTGCCGATGAAAATGGCTTTTTCTTTCATTGCTGGATAAACTCACTCCTTTTTCCCCCCCTGCATTTGTCTTCCCTTTTCCTTCATCTCCTGGGGTGCCGAGTATAATATTTTGACCAAGGTTTCCCCGTTCATAAATGCAGAAATTTCTCCCCTCTCTGTCTTGTGACCTTCCCATTTCATCCCAGCATGTATAATTCCGAATAAGCTTTTTTTTTTCTCCCCCAATCTTACAAAACTCACACGTTAGCCTGGGAATTGAGCTTGCGGGGAAATATCAGGAGAAACGCTTGAATGTTCGTACAGATAATCCTCGAAATTCACTTTCTCCCAAGACTGCAGACTCGGCTTTGAAAGTTTGACCTGCAATGGACAAACTTTTGAAAAAGACAAAGAAAAGAGAGCAGGACAAAAGGATGAACTAGGGATAACGCCATCTCTTTGCTTCTCCTTGTAAAGCATGATTACATCCCAACCCATCACCCTTCGCCTGAAAACAAATGTCACGGTTTCCAGATGAATAAGCAGCTCCACCCTTTTCTTTTTATGCCACTCTCTCTCTCTCTCCTCTCTCTTTCTCTCTCTCTTTCTCTCCCTCCACTATTCCTGCAATCCTTTCCCAAATTGTCCACCGAAGCTATCCACACAGCCTCTGCAGCAAATGTCAAAAGAAGCTCGGCATCATGGGTCACTGATAGACAGGAGGAAGATTTCATTCCAGTAGAAACACCAGCTGCTTCCTTGCCCCACCGATGGAAAAAAACCAGCATCAAAAATCCGAAGCAGAATTAAACAGGACTAGTTCAATTGAGCAGGAGTTTCTTCAGCTCACCGTCTCTGCTTTTGCAGATTGCATCAAACTTCCTGTTTCAACAGGGAGAATCTGAACCTATAGCTTGAATTAGGACATCCCTGAGTAAAACCCAGCTAGGAAAGTGTAGGGGAAGGAGTGGTATAACCTGAAGGTGGAGTCAAAAGAGGAATCAGCCTGGAGTCGCTACATAGCCACAAATGGACTAAATCCAATCCCTCTTGAATTCCGTTGACCCATATCTAGGGCCAAAATAGTGCTCACCGTTAGTTGAGCAGATTTCTGTCCATAGGCATGAGTAGTAATAAATCAGCTTCCTTGGAACTTCACGTGTGGACCTGATCTTCCGCGTCCCAAGACTATTTTGAGTCTTGGAGATAGGCCCTGTCCCCACTGTGGCATCTTCAGGGCAACCCGGAGGAGAGTTTACTTTGGTCCATATTGGGCTTTCTTTGATTTCAATTCACTGGAATCATGTTTCATTATGGTTAATTTGTCTCCCTTAATCACAGCTGAGAGACGTAATTTTTCTATTTTTTTTTAAAATTCCAGTAGAAAAGAAGGGGTTTTTAGCAGGTAGAATGTTTCCTGGCTAGCGGTTAGTTTTGTAGCCAATTTTGGCTGATCTCACACACACACACACAAAAAAAAAATCAAAGCAGAGCCATACCAGTTAATATTTGAAAGGGAGAAGAGCTGGACACTCCCAGGGCTGGAGTGTGCTGGAGATGGGAAAGTTTTAAAAACAAAATTGGTTTTGAACTGTCCCTGGGTGTTAAATTGCTTACTGTTAATAACTGTACATTCCAAAGGGCTCTCCTGATACAGCAGTTTGATATTTTGCCGTCAGCCATATTGGAGGCAGAAAATTCTTTAGGCAAACAAAGGCTGTCTGGGAATATTGAATTACTGGGCCACATCTGTGTAGATTGTACACTGTGGTGGTGCAGTGATTAGAATGCAGCACTTCAGGTTAACTCCAGGAGTTCGATTCCGACCGGTTCAAGATTGACTCAGCCTTCCGAGGTCGGTAAAATGAGGACCCGGATTGTTGGGGGCCACAGGCTGACTCTGTAAGCCGCTTAGAGAGGGCTGTAAAGCCCGGTGAAGCGGTTTACAAGTCTAAGTGCTATTGTTGCTGTGTGTGCTATTGTATGCATAGATATGTAGGTATCTACTTGCTGAAGTTTGCAGATGGAGCTTTTGGACCGAGTTGGTCCTGTTAAGACAGGGCTTTTCAACCAGTGGTATGGGTACCACCTGTGGTACATTGGCACCTGGCAGGTGGTACGCGACCATCCTAGAATAGTGGTAATGGGGGAGGGGAATGAGCTGAACCGGTGGCAGCACTGCACAAGCCTGAGCGAGAGATGGCTGGAGCTGCAGGTCTGTCAGGGCTCAGCGGAAGTGCCAGGATCAGTGCTTCTTCAGGGCTGTCAGAGCTTGGTGGAAGCACCAGGATCAGCGCCAGGCTCCTGTTGGAGCTTGGCGCTGATCCTGGCGCTTCTGCTGAGCCCAGAAGAAGCACCGATCAGCTGGAATGTTGCAGCATCCCCAGTTTTTGACACCTTGCTAGGCGACTGGTGGTACTCGGATGTTGCCATATCCTAAAAGTGGTGCAATGGGTGAAAAAGTTGAAAAGCCCTGTGTTAGGATGTCATGATGTTCTTATATCTTTTTTCTCGGTCGTAAAGGATAAAGTTAACCACTTCCATATTGTTGGACAGGAGGATCTGAGCCAACCCCAGGAGACTTTGGTGTTATTTTACAGCCCATCTCAGTCCTATATAAGAAGTGTCTTCCCTCACATCGCTACGTGCTTCAGGAGGGCCAAGGCATTGTGAGGGCTTGTGCATTCAGCAATCCTAACCCACAGGACAAGCATTCTTCTTCCCAGTTCTGCTGCTTGTTTGGAAACCACACCCGACTCCTGCATTTAAGCTGGTGTCATCTTCTCGGAACATCAGGCAGCCTTTCAACAGCTGTGTCGGCGTGCTAGGGCTCCGTGTGCTTAATCCTGGTGGGTTGGATAAACCACTGTGTCTGCCTATAGTACTAAGCCTAACCAAAGAGACTGCATTTGGCTTAGTGTAGTAGTGGCTGGAGGGACGCGGTGGCTCAGTGGGTTAGGATGCTGAGCTTGTCGATCAGAAGGTCAGCAGTTTGGTGGGTCGAATCCCGAGTGCTGCGTAGCAGAGTGAGCGCCTGTTACTCGTCCCAGCTTCTGCCAACCTAGCAGTTTAAAAGCACGTAAAAATGCAAGTAGAAAAATAGGGACCACTACGGTGGGAAGGTAACAGCGTTCCGTGCGCCTTTGGTGTCTAGTCATGCTGGCCACATGACCACAGAGACATCCTCGGACAAGCGCTGGCTCTTTGGCTTTGAAACGGAGATGAGCACTGGCCCCTAGAGTTGGAAACGACTAGCACGCATGTGCGGGGGAACCTTTACCTTTACCTTTTTAGTAGTGGCTGGATCCAGAAACTGTGCGCTATTCCAGGAATATATGTAGGTCTGGCCAGCATGTGCACCCTGACCAAGGAGAGCAGAGCAGTACCTTAGTTCTTCTTCTCTGAGTCTTCTATGTTCCTCCTGCCTCGTTGTTCACTTCCAGGCTATGACCAGCCCTGTTTGTGTGTCAGGGACAACCCCTTTTTCCTTTTAACAATCAATAGGCTGGAAAAAAACCCAACCCAAGTTTATTTACAATTCCAAATAATAAAGTCTTTCAAACAAAAAAACAGCAGAATATTTTCTTCAACCAAAAATACATGATTCAAAACATCCAACAAGAGTCAAACAAGAGTCAAACAGATTAGCAAGAACAGACCAGGATTCTCTTTGAATGTCTCCGAACGGTTGCCTTCAGCAACCAGCACCGCCCACACCTTCCTCTTTTATTATCAATCCCAAGGCGTGGCTTCTCAATGCCTTCTCCTCCTCTCACTGAGTTGCCTCACTGATTTTCTCTGCTCTGCTCTGCTGGATTGCCTTCTGCTTCTAGCGTCTCTAAACAGATTCAGCTGTGACTCTTCTGAGTCCAACACCTCGTACTCACACAGCTGAGCCTCATGAGGAACATGACTGGAGGGGCCAGGCTGAGAGTCCTGCAGTGCATCAGAGCCTCCCTCCGACACCAAAGGCTCTCCAAAACCCTCCTCCTCCTCCTCCTCCTCAGATTCCTAAGACTCAGCTGCTGGGAGCACAGGCTGACACTGTCTGTTGGGTAAGTGCAGAGGTTGCAAGGTACCTTCTGACAAGGTCAAGAGATAAGAGTAGAGGAGACACACCTGCTCTCTCTCCTGACATGTAATGAAGGTCCATCTTGTGAAATGTTCACCTTACAGAACCCTCCCTGATCCAAGACACAACCAGAGGACTGACAGTAGAACTGTCAATGCTGCTAACATTGAGTGTTCTTGCTTTGACAACAGATGGAAATGTAGCCATCTTTTCTCTTCCACTTTTACAGCTAATTGATGCTGGGAGGAGATGTCTGGATGAGAGTCCAGTTAAGTCATAACAACAAGAAGCTAAGCCGTGGGAACTCAAAGTTACTGAACCGAGAGTTGATAACGATTCGGCGGGCTGAAGAGCTGTGGCTATTCAGAAGGCCTAAAAACCTGAGGATTTAGGGAAAATAGAATCCAATTTGTGTATTCCCCCCCCCCAGGTTGAAGTTGGTTATTTCTAGCTGGCACATTTAAACGTTTCTAATTTTTACATGCATGTTTTTTGTGCTTTTGTTGTGCTACTTACCCAGAGTTGTTTCAGTAGGAGGGGCAGATATATATATATATTTGCATAATAAATACATGAGTCAATGCATAAATATAATTAGACGGTTCTATCTAACCATATTGCAGCGCTGGCTGGCAACACAAATCCATTTCGGTTTAAAATCTGGGTTGAAATCAGGACTGTAGTTTTTTGTTTTTTTAATTAAATACATGTTCCTTTGCTATTACTATGGAATAAGGTTTCAGAGCCCAATAAATTTGTACAGAAACTGTTATCAAAGGATAAATAAAGGCGGAGCGATTGCAGCCTGATTAACCTTAGTTGTGAGTCCTTTTTTTCCAGATTGAGAATTTAGCAATTCGAGTCTTTGGCCTGGCACCACGTCTCAAATTTGGCACTGTGTTTTTGCAGTTCATTAGCAGGAGAGATCTGCCTGCTGCCTTTATGAGATTTTCTCCTGCCTCTGCAGCCTCCCTGTTGACTATAAACAAGCCTCAGTAATGTCGAGTCATTGCAAGGAGAGAGAACAGAGGCCGGATCAAACAGATTGTGCTCCCCAAGGACTCCAGCCTTGTTTGCTTCTCTTAGAACTAAAAGAATCACTAACCCAGGGACAGATTCAAGAAACAGGAATTTAGAATTGAGGGTCCTGGCCACATTCTCAGGCCTAAGAGTTCTACAGAATAAAAAAAAGGGATTTTGTGCACGCCAATCAATCCAGGGGGAATCAGCAGCCCTCTTCTGCTTGCTTTTTAGAGATTCACCTTGATGATGATGCAGTTGTCTGAGCCAAAAAATTAGGTCAAGGGTGGGTGCAGCACCTCTCCAACTAAACTAAGCCAGATTCTATAATAATAATAATAATAATAATAATAATAATATAAAGTTGGAAGGGACCTTGGAGGTCATCTAGTCCAACCCCCTGCTCAGGCAGGAAACCCTATACCATTTCAGGCAAATGGCTGTCCAGTCTCTTCTTAAAAACCTCCAGTGTTGGAGCATTCACCACCTCTGGAGGCAGGTTGTTCCACTGGTTAATTGTTCTAACTGTCAGGAAGTTTCTCCTTAGTTCTAGGTTGCTTCTCTCCTTGACTAGTTTCCATCCGTTGCTTCTTGTCCTGCCTTCAGGTGCTTTGGAGAAGAGCTTGACTCCCTCTTCTTTGGGGCAGCCCCTGAGATATTGGAACACTGCTATCATGTCACCCCTCACCCTTCTCTTCATTAAACTACACATACCCAATTCCAGCAACCGTTCCCTATATGTTTTAGCCTCCAGCCCCCTAATCATCTTGGTTGCTTTTCTCTGTACCCTTTCTAGAGTCTCAACATCTTTTTTACATCGTGGTGACCAAAACTGGATGCAGTATTCCAGGTGTGGCCTTACCAAAGCATTGTAAAGTGGCATTAGTACTTCACTTGATCTTGATTCTATCCCTCTGTTAATGCAGCCTAGCACTGTGTTGGCTTTTTTGGCAGCTGCAGCACACTGCTGGCTCATATTGAAGTGATTGTCTACTAAGACTCCGAGATCCCTCTCACAGTTTTTTTTTTATTTGCGTGACCGGCAAGAATTTAACTGCAGTGCAGCTCAGGCTTCCAAGGGCGCTGTTCTGACATTCTCCTTCCTTTTCCTTCGTCATCTCGGTGGCGTCTTTCCCGAACAACTGTGAAAAAGCAAAATGGGAACTGTGCTGTCTTCACAACCATGTGAACGGAGGCAGAGATGCTTAGAAGCAGAATCGCTGGCTCCACTGGGAACCTCTCCCGCTTTAGATATGTTCCGTCAGGTGACCGTGAATATTTCACAGGCCACGCACCACAGACTGACTCGACATGAGAAAAGCTTTACAGGGATGAGTTAGGGAAACGGGGTTTTCCCCTCAGCAGAAGTGAAACGGCACAAGTAGAGGAAGATGGAGATGTGTTCGCTTGCTCCTTGTCCGCTGGCGGTCCAAGATCGTTGCTCTTACCCGCCTTAGGATTATTTACTTTAAATCAAATTTGGAAGAATAACCCTTTAAGCAGGAGGGGGGGAAAAACATTGTCCGCTAACACAGCTTCAGACTGAGAGCTGTTGTGTAACGTTGGCCATCTTGCTAGCTTTTCCTCCTTCTCCAGCAAAAATTAAAAAAAAAAGAGCTGAAATCTGAAACCTGTTTTGTTGGAGGGTTTTGTATTTGAATGCCTACTCAATCCTGCCACTTGTCTGAAGTGCTACGTTCATCTCGTTCATCTCGAGAGCAGGAAACTCAGGAGCTTTTATCTTGATGACTCGCTTTCTTGATTAGCTGTCCCAGCGCTGCAAATCTTAATGGATGGTTGTTGTTTTTTTTTAAAAAAAGCAAAACTAATCAATTATTTTCTCTCTCCCACCCTCCCTCTTCTCTCTCTTCTCCCTCCGTCCTCTCTCTTTACAGGCACAAAAACCAAAGAAGGGGTGGTGCAAAGTGTCACTTCCGGTAAGTACTACGCCAAAGTTGGTGTGGTGGAGTTGCTTCTGGATTTTCTGTTTTGAATGAGTGACATCCTCTCCTGTCCTCCTACACCCATGTATGGCTTGCATAAATACAGGGGAAATCACTTATTTTCCAAAAATCGATCCATCTACTAACATTATGGATGTTCATAGAGTGTGGCGTTAGAAAGATAGATATAAAGGCCCAATTCTCACTTATCAATATAGATTATCAATAGATGATTGTAATGAAATGCTTGTTATAGAACACATATCTGCAAAAATATGCCCTATATATTTTTGTTTCTTCTTCTTCTTCTTCTTCTTCTTCTTCTTCTTCTTCTTCTTCTTCTTCTTCTTCTTCTTCTTCTTCTTCTTCTTCTTCTTCTTCTTCTTTTCTTCTTCTCCTCCTCCTCCTCCTCCTCCTCCTCCTCCTCCTCCTTCTTCTTCTTCTTCTTCTTCTTCTTCTTCTTCTTCTTCTTCTTCTTCTTCTTCTTCTTTCTTTCTTTTGACCTTTCGTTCTTGTGCAAGTTTTATTTTCCTTTCTCTTACTTTGCTGCACTCAATCAATCAAAGCAAAAGCAAACAAAAATTATGCTAGAGTGTGATTTATTGTCAGTTTAGAGAGAAAACAAGGTTACAGCCCCAGTGATTTCCACATGAAGAGAAATGAGAAGCCAATCATGTTATGATTGAATCTTGAAAATGCGCGTATATCCACCTGCCATTTTCTGCCTACAAGACCATTTCAGTTATTCATGACACATGTTTGTGCTGGTGGACAAAAGCGACACTTTCACTTGTGCAAAACTGCGAAATGGTTTGCCACATTTTTGAAGAATAATTACTAGCATGTTGTCCATGTGAAAAATCTCAAGATGGAGAGAACAAGGAAGTCTCGCTCCTTCTCTTTCAACATCAGAAGAGGGAAAGTATCTCAGCGGCTCTCAAGAAAGTTATCCCAAGTCAGAGAGAGGAAATAATCCATTAGTGTCTTTCTAGTAGGTCGACTCAAGAACTTCTTCTGAGGGGAAGACCAGATGGTGTTCCCCAAATTCCACTTATGCAATTTGTTTCATCCTTCAACTTCATGGCTTTGTCATGCTATCTTCTGAAAGCTAGTGTAAACTTGAGACATTCTTGGGGGTGGTCTTAAACCTCCTTCAAGAGTCCAGAAAGTGCACAGTGATGGCTGAACAATCTGCGTCCACACATTTTGGGGCTTTTGGAGATCACCAAAACAGATGCTGGTTATAAGACTCCCAATGGCAAAAAATCCAATTCTTTGATCCTTTCAGAACTGACCTGCACTGAAAGATCACAGATAATCTTAGTAGCTTCCAACCACGTCTAAAGAAGTGGGACGTTCACCTTATCTTGATTCATCCTCTCAGCTTCTTTCTGCTTCAACTACAGTTGCTGAGAAGACCAAAGAACAAGCCAACCTCGTGGGAGATACTATGGTGAGCAGCGTGAACATAGTAGCAAAGCAGACGGTGGAAGGAGCGGAGACCGTTGTAACCACCAGTGGACTGGTCAAAAAGGTAGGTGTGATCTGTCAGTTTTGCCCTGCAAATGAGTCTTTACTGTGTTCCTAACACTTTGCCTGTGAGGTAAGCCCACTGTGGGTGTGGTGATATTTGCCGCGAGAAACCATCCAGTCAAATGATTTTCAGCTTCCTGCCACAGCATCCTTCCTACCTCTTAATCAGATTTTAGAATTAGAGTAGAATAGAGCTGGAGGAACTTATACCATTTCAGACAAGTGGCTGTCCAGTCTTTCCTTAAAAGCCTCCAGTGATGAACCACCCACAACGTCTGAAGGCAACTTCTGTTCCATTGGTTAATTATCTTCACTGTCAGGAAGTTTCTCCTTAATTCCAGGTTGCTTCTCTCCTTGATGAGTTTCCATCTGTTGTTTCTTGCCCTATCCTCTGGTGCTTTGGAGAATAATTTGAGCCCCTCAAATACTGGAATACTACTATCATGTCACCCTTATTTCTTCTTTTTATTTTAGACTAGCCAAACCCAAGTCCTGCAGCCGTTCTTTTGTCTCCAGGCCTTGGATCATCCTAGTTGCTCTTCTCTGTATTTTTTCCAAGGTCTCAACATCTTTTTTTTGTACTATGGTGACCAAAATTGGTTGCAATATTCCAGGTGTGGCCTGGAATAGGGAAATTTCTTCTGGCTTTGAGACCGGCAAAGGGGAAAGGATCACAGGTAGGAAACTTTCGAGCACAGGGGGAGCTAAACATTTATTTCCCCTCACTGACCCACTCCCCCAAAGAAAAAGGTTGTACATTTTGCACGTGACTTGGAAATCTTAAGTAGGTAGATTTCAGAAAGTGGAGTGTCTTCCCAATTCCTGTCCAGTATCCTTAGCACTAAATAGAATCTTGCTGGAAGGTGTAGCTGTGTATCTCCCTGGGAATATTTTAAAGAAACATTAAGCCTGCGTGAATCCCCTACAGGTTGGTGTTATTATTAGAAAATACATTTGCAACTTACTCTAAGAAGCTGGATCATCACAGAGAATCCTTGAGTGAGACAGTTGTTGAGTGAGTATTGCCCCAAATTACGACCTTTCTTGCCACAGTTGTTAAGTGTATCACTGCAGTTGTTACGTTAGTAACACGGTGGCGGAGTGAACCTGGCTTCCCCGTCGACTTTGCTGGTCAGAAGGGATCGTGTGACTCCAGGAGAGTGCAACCGTCATAAGGATGAGTCGGTTGTCAAGTGTTCACATTTTGACCACCTGAACATGGGGACGCTGCAGTGGCCGTTAAGTGTGAAAAACCATCATGTCACTTTTTTCAGTGCCGTTGTAGCTTTGAGCGGTCACTAAACTGCTGTAAGTTGAGGACTACCGGTACCAGTATTCATAGGTGAATTTCATCACAAAAGCCACATTGGTGTCCATGATCTTGTCTTCCCTGCAAGACCAACATCTGGGTGAACTGTCTAAAACGACCAGATACCTTTCTCAAAGTCACCAATGACCTTAGGGTTATTTGTGTTGTGATTCAGGGTCAGCCTGTGGGGTCGGCAGTTGGGTCGGACGACTCAGAGGAGGAGGGGGGTGTTGAAGAGCTTGCTGATGATGGCCTTGAGGCTCCGCAGAGCCCTCAGCCGGGCCCCTCCCACTTGGTCACGACGGAGACCCAGCTGTGTAAGCCTGACAGCGTGGATGAAGATGACCCACAGCTGGCCCTGTTCAAGAACGCCCGACGCTGGAGGCAGTCAATCAGGAGTAAACAGAGGAAGGCAATGGGGCACCTCAGAAGGAGGCAGAGAGAGACCACGCCCTGAACTGTATTTAAGGGGAATGTGTGGGAGGGCTGGTTTGCTGAAGGCAACCGCTTGGATAGTTCCTGTTTCATAGCTCCTGTTTCATGGTTGGTGTCTGTTTTATGTTAATAAATTTGGCAGGCTTTATTCCAGCCTCTTGCCGTTTGTAAAGGGGTTGTCCCTGCCTTTTCTGCAGGGCCGGTAGCAGGCTGGTACAGAACAATTTGTCTCATTGAGAGCTATAAAATAGGCAGTAGATACACCAAATGTTCCTTGAAAATGAGAAACAGAATATAGAGGAAACCATTTAGTGATTCGGTGCAGAAACTGAACAGATGTTTGAGTAATATTTATCCCGGGATTTTATTGGTTTTCTCGGTGACTATTTCAGGACACACTCAACTGGCTGTTGCACAACTCCAAGTCAATCACCTACTTGTGTGGGTTTTTATAAAAAAAAAAAGCTCTGCAAATGCATCAAATGCCAGGTATGTTGTTGGTTCATTTCGAAGGCCTCCCAATGGAGCGTTGCGTTTTCTACAAAAGCCAATTATTGGAAATTGATAAGCACAACCAGAAGTCCACAAACATCTCTGTGGAACGTCAAGAGAAAAGCAAATCAGCCTTGTTTTTTTTAACAACACAATGGTCTTTGATTCTGGAGCACTGTTATTATTAGGGGACCAAAACAATTTTTTTCTCCACAAAATAACAAGCTGTTTAGAGAAGGACCTCTGATCTCACAGGAATTCTTTAAAGAAAGTTTAAATTCTTCAAATTCATAACTAGCTATCGCTTTGTTTGGAAGCAGGATGCCATGCCTAGAAATTATCTTTCGGTTGGGTAGAGTATATTCTGAAAAATGAGATGGTTCTCTTCTAACATATTAGGCTGGCTGGACTTTGGGTCGTGAGTTCTTGATTTTGAGGGTTGGCTGTGTCCAAGTTTCGTGTCTCTCAGTATGTCAAAGTTGTCAAATTTATATTGGCTTGGGAAGAGAAGGAACACAACGGTGCAACACATCTTCTTCCTGTAATTGTGCTCCAGTTCAGAAAGAAAAGGGGTTGGGGAAAATCTCAAGATGTTCCTTTCCTGCCTGGTTAAAAATAGAATATGAGTCAGAGACATGAAGTCATGATGAGGGATGCAGACCCAAGAGAAACAAGCAGAGGATGTGTTTCTTAAGCCACCATTCGTAATTAGAGATCAGCTTGAAGTCTTCCTCCAGACCAAGGAAACAGACAGACAATTGTTTGTATCCAAAATGTATGCTTGCCTCATTCGTGGATAAGTTGTTGAGGAAGCAGGGCAGGTAGATGTAAGGGAAAGAGCTCAATCAATTCCTTTCCTGGTTTCCATTCCTAAATTTAAACAATTAACTCCACGTATCATAGCAGTCATATGGAGGACCACCAGGCGTCTTCAGATGGATGGGGAAGTGAAAAAGAAAATTAAAACAACAAACCCCAAAGGACTCAAGAGACCAGTTGTATCCAAAGAGACAGCCAAAACTGAGTTTGAAGTTCAGCAGGGACAGGATTGAGAGATTACTGTATATTTGCATTGATTGTCTGTCTGCAACAGAAAAAAAAACAACAACAGTACACTGTGTGTGATATAGCAAACAGTCTTCAACTTGAGTAAGCGTTTCGGTCTTTAAAGTCAATGTGCCTGGTCCTTTTGTACAGAAGAACAGTCTTCACGGGTCATCTCAATCCAGCATCTTCTTCCAGATGTCTGCTCTCAACCCTTGCTGAGCAATCTGGGAACTGCAGTCCATACCCATCTGGAAGCTAGCCGGAATGAGAGAACCTGATTTGAAGGAATTTGCTCCAGTCTTCTTTGTCTTTGTGGCATCTGATGACACTTGACCCGTTCTTGTGTGTGTTCTGTAGGAGGACCTACATCCAGATCAGCACGAAGGCCAGCCTGCTGGAGCTGGAGAAGAAGACATCCCGGTAGAAGCCACAGAGGTAAATCTCAGCTAGGCTATCCCCAGAATCTTTGATTGGGTGGGGGTGTGAAGGGTTGTCGGGAAGTATCTAAAAATTCAAGGTCACAAATATGTGACCAAAACTCTACTGTTCTTCACTTCCCTGTTGATTTGGTTACCCTTGCTGTTCTCCATAAAGCGATTACAGGAATTTCCTCTACTGATTTCAGAATACTCCCTTCTGGGTTTTTTTTTAATTCCTTTCCCACCTCTCTCTCACCCACCCCCCAGCCCAATTTCTAGACTATTTTTGATATTATGTTTAGCTGGGGTGACAATTAAGAGTTGACAGTAGATTAAAAATACTTCAACTTCAACCGTTGACTATCTGTGACCCTCCAGAGGGAGTCCAATAACTCCCACACTAATTCGGTGATCGTTGATTATTGATTGAAACATTAATTAATGATAATGAGTTTGACTTAATGTTAATAATAAAGGCAAGTCATTTCTTGAGCTTTATCTAGCAAAACTCTTCTGGACTAAGTATGTTAAGAGCTCCGAATGGCTTTTTTTTCAGACAAAAAGCCTCGTCAAAGGATGGGTCTACTTATTTACATGTGTGTATAAATCACAATAAGGGACGCGGTGGCTCAGTGGGTTAGGACTGAGGACGCTGAACCTGTGAATCAGTTTGGCGGGTCGAATCCCGAGTGCCGCATAGCAGAGTGAGCGCCTGTTACTCGTCCCAGCTTCTGCCAACCTAGCAGTTCGAAAGCACGTAAAAATGCAAGTAGAAAAATAGGGACCACTCCGGTGGGAAGGTAACAGCGTTCTGTGCGCCTTTGGCGTCTAGTCATGCCGGCCACATGACCACGGAGACGTCCTCAGACAAGCGCTGGCTCTTTGGCTTTGAAACGGAGATGAGCACCGGCCCCTAGAGTCGGAAACGACTAGCACGCATGTGCAGGGGAACCTTTACCTTTACCTATAAATCACAGCTTATGCTGTCATTTTAATAATGTCGTGCTTCTTACAATGCTATATATTATTGCTGTTTAGATGGCAGCATTCAAGGTAGCTAACTCTACGTCTTGCTTGATATAGACTTCAAAGAAATATGGAAATACACTAGGCATGTGTATTTGCCTATTGTTCTTGTCGCTGTCATTGCCATAGCAGTAGTAGCCATCTTAATCATATTTTTATACTGCACCAAATCATTAAGGTTCCCTGTAGCTTGCAACAAGATTACAGAATATATCCCCAGTAAAGAAAAAAATAAATACAACAATTGCAGTAAACCAATCAATCCAGCTCATAAACCTAATAATAACCAAATCCCGGAAAAACTCATTGGAGTTTATACTCGAGGCTCAATTATTGCCCAGCTATGTTTTGATATGTGGGTGGGTTCTGGGTAAGATACATTAACTTATTTTCCTGCTCTTTTTTTTTCCTTCTGCTCAGGGTGAAGGAAATTAACCTTCTCTGGAATTTCTACTACATTGTGAAAAACGAGAAGACCCGGAATCAATGCAGACCTGCTAGAGGTTGCAAACAGCAGGGAATATCTCTCCTATCCCTAAGCTAACTTCATGCCGCACGAGAAATGCTCACGTACCTAATTCTCACTATCCTAGCTGGGTGGCAAACTCTTTGATTGTACGTTTTAGGGGAACTCGACGCATCTCCCTTTGTGTCTCCTTTGTGGCTTCTTACTTTGCCCTTCCTTTGAGCCTTCCAAAGTGTGGTTTGAGAGCCATTTCACACGCTTGTGGTTGGAATCCCTGATTAATGTCTTTCGGGTCGTTAGTATCAGCACTCGATTTCCCTAGAAAGGGCGGACATTTTTTTTTAAAGAGACAAAATAAAATCTTCTTTCAACTAATCCCTTGTTCTTCTATTCATTTATTTTATTTTATTTTAATTCATCAGGCTGAACAGAAGGATTGTCTGCCCACTGTTTGCGATCATAAGATCAACCGGGGACTTTGCGGAATGAGAAATAGCTCGAGGGCCGCGTTATTTCTGGTATTTCCCCCCCCCCAGAAATACAAAATACAGTCAACTTTTTGCTTCGCACATTTCGTAGGTTTCCTGTGAGCAACGATGTCATCTACTAAATGACAGGAATAACCTCCTTCCATCATTTCGAGGTGGGAGCAGGTGCAATTCATGCCCTCTTTATGATGGTTTCACGACACAGGCATTGCCGCTTGCTCCCCACGGGGATGACAGTGGCCAGAAGAGTCAGCTCAACTGATTTGTAAGGAAACTTCCTAAACAGCTCGACGGAAATTTTTATTGCAGTCCAAATTTCCAGGCAGGAAGGTGAAGAACAGACTTTCAGCTAAAGGTCAATGGAAAGGGAAGGGAATACGAACAACTGGAAAAGATCTTGTTTTTAGAAGTATGAGGTAGTAATTGTGAAAAGGCACCTATAACTGAAACCTCAAGATATATTTAGAGAGTGAGAGCTCCAGGAGAGGAGAAAAAAGCTCCTATAGATCCTTACCAATCCAACTGTCATGGTTCCAACAGATGAAACTCTTCAAAGAACTTTGAGGCATTTATCTTTATTCGAGTAGCATGGCATCGGCACGTACATGGTCGAAGCCAAAATCTGAATTCCCCTCCCCTGAGCACATAGTATCAAAGCACAATTCCCTCCTCTAACTTGCAGTCATAAATCACATTCTCCAATTAGTTTGAAATGCGGGCTTTCTCTCCTGTTCTCCAACCCACCATTTCTTATCATCTCTTATTTTCAAACAACTTTCAATCATACACTACTACGATATTGTTATGTCTAACTAATTCCCATAGACATTCTTCCTCCTCCCCCTCCCCCAGTATCATCTAATTCTAACTCTAAGAGTAACACACAAGTTAAATAAAAAGGCTGCATCTCCATATGATGTCAACGCAAGAACATCCGATGCTAGCAGCGTTGACACCAACCTTGTTAGTGAACGTATTTTCAGGGACATCCAGAAACATATCGGTGCATATATGACATAAGGCAAGTCCATCACAGACACAAATCCCTCCTTCCACTCAGCTGTCCAGCTTTGGCGAACATCAACCCAACTTGTTGCTTCCTGATATTTCAATGTCTATCAGATTACTCCTTCATTCTCCCTCCTGCTGCTACTACACACGTGTAAAGATAAAAATCTCCTGTCCCTCATGCCTGAGAGCTAGTAATTTTATGGATGTATCCATTTGGTTTTGCCCTTTGTTGTCCAGTCACTAAGTGGTGTCCAATCCTTTGCACCCCATGAACCACAGTACGCCAGACCCCCCCGTCATCCACTGGCTCCCAGAGTTTGCCCAAATTCACGTTCATTGCGTCAATGGCCCTTTCTAACTATCTCATCCTCTGCCTTCAATGGGTTTGCCGTGATCTAGTTCTAATTTATTTTCCTATTTTTCTTTTTTAATGTCTTCTTCTTGTTGTTGTTAGTTGCGAAGTCATGTCCAACCCATCACAACCCCATGGACAACGTTCCTCCAGGCCTTCCTGTCCTCTACCATCTTCTGGAGTCCATTTAAGCTCACGCCTACTGCTTCAGTGACTCCATCCAGCCACCTCATTCTCTGTCGTCCCCTTCTTCTCTTGCCCTCAATCTTTCCCGGCATTAGACTCTTCTCCAGTGAGTCCTTCCTTCTCATTAGGTGGCCAAAGTATTTGAGTTTCAGCTTCAGGATCTGGTCTTCTAAAGAGCAGTCAGGGTTGATCTCCTCTAGGACTGACTGGTTTGATCACCTTGCAGTCCACCCATAGTTCAAAGGCCTCAGTTCCTTGACGCTCAGCCTTTCTTATGGTCCAACTTTCACAGCCGCACATTGCAACTGGGAAGACCATAGCCTTGACTATACGCACTTTTGTTGGCAGGGTGATGTCTCTGCTTTTTAGTGTGCTGTCTAGATTTGCCATGGCTTTCCATCCCAGGAGCAAGCGTCTTTTAATTTCTTGGCTGCAGTCCCCATCTGCGGTGATCTTGGAGCCCAGGAAAATAAAATCTGTCACTACCTCCATTTCTTCCCCATCTATTTGCCAGGAATTGAGAGGGCCAGATGCCATGATCTTGCTTTTCTTAATGTTGAGTTTCAACCCAACTTTTGCACTCTCCTTCTTCACCCGCAACAAGAGGCTCTTTAGTTCCTCTTCACTTTCTGCCATTAGAGTGGTATCATCTGCATATCTTAGGTTTTTAATGTCTTAGTCTAGCCTAACAACCCTGGGATTTCATGGTGCAGTCCCCTTCAGCTGCTAAGCAATTTTGCCCTGGTTAGCTTCTTCTCTTAAAGCTTAACCGGGTGCTGCTATTTAGCTGGGTTTTCAACCAGCTTCACTGCTGTTAACAGGACTCTTCCAATGGCATCCAGTGTATTTTATGGTTTATTTGTATTCAGAGTTAAGGACTAACCCCCCCTCCACACACACACACACACACACACATACACACACAATATTATGAATGCAAAGCGGAATGAAGAGCCCACTGGCCTTGTTACTCTAAGTTCGGGGGGGCGAACTTCCTTTCAAAAATACTGTTTGAACTTAGTGTGCGTACCAAATGCAAAAATAAAAAATAAAAAATTCTTTACCAGGAATCACGGATGTAAAGTTGCCAGGAGACCCTACTACACCATATTTTGCAAGCCATCCAGTTCTGTCCAGATCCGAACTTGCACTGCAGATTCCCCAGTTGACATCATAGCCATATACTTTTCTGGCTAAAAAGCTGCAGCTTTCTAGTGCAAAACTCACAGCCTGCTTATTTGGCTTGATTCTGTTTGCCATGCCTGTTTCTCATCTCTTCTGAGAAATTAACGTGTGTGTGTGTGTGTGTGTCCAATTCCCCAGAATCTGGTCCGCACTTAATGTTCAATTTCCAATCTCCAAGGGCTGTTTGTTCTTTTCTCCTTACTGAAAATCCAGCTCAAGAGACTTGAGCCATTAAAGGCCAGTTCGGTGCTGCATTAAAGCATGAGAAAGCACGCCTGATTTACCAAAATAAACCACTTGGATAATGCAATTGCCTAAGTCAATATTGGCGATACTACCGATGGAAGTTCAGCATTGGCTTAGGAAAATCTAAGGAAGAAAGCAAGGGTTGTCGATTAATTACCAATAAACTCAGGGATATTATTTATTCCCCTCTAAGCTATTAGGCCATCACTCATCCAGCTCAGCCTTTGCTGAACTCTGGAGGAGCGACTACGACTACAAAAATGATATTGTCACTGCTGATCATTGGCTGATTATTATTTTTTTGGTCAATGCCGATATGGTTATCCTTTGTCACTTCGCTGGCTATCAATGGGCTACTATAATTATTATACACAACAGTGTGAAGTCACACGGTTGCCAGTTCTTTAGCTGCCCTGTCCTTCCTATGCATCGCGTTCTTCCCAAGAACCTAGGATATCACAATGTACTTGGCTTACAACATTCGCTTAGTGACCCTCTGAAGTTACGACAGCACTGGGAAAGGGGACTTACGACCGTTTTTCACACATGCAACTTAGTTTAGCGGCAGGAAGGACGAGGGAGACGCGTCTTCGTTTAACTAGTTTATTTAGTCAGCCCGGACAACAGAACAAGGAGAAACATGCCTTATATAGGCAGCTGCCAAACGGGGCAGCAAATCAGCTGGGTGTATTTTTCCCGCCAGTACAGGGGGCCAATCGGTCAGCTGTCTGTGCAGAATCTCCCTAGTGACAGCGCAACACGTTTAGTTGGGGAGGGAATCCCGTCAGCTGGTTTTGGCGGGCGGCCGGCGTTTTGACAGCTAGCCGACATTACAGCGCATGCGCCAATTCTGACAGCTCGCGGCTGCCGCTGGGGCTAGCCGCGGTTTTGACAGTTCGGGTCGCAACGCGCATGCGCGGCGTTTGACAGCTGTCAAACGGCCGCGTGTACTAGTAGGCCGCAGGGGCGACTGCGCGTGCGTTGCCCTATTTGACAGCTGTCAGTGCGGCCGCGTAAAAGCGGCCTATGACAGCTGTCATTATGTTTGGAGTATATTGCACAACTTCTGCAGCATTGCTGTGGTCACATGATCAAAATTCAGGCACTTTGGAAACCAGGGTGTGTTTACGATGGTTGCCGGGTCCCGGGGTCATGTGATTCACCATTTGGGACCTTCCCAGCCAACCTTCCCGGAAGGAAAGTCATTGGGAGAAGGACTTCCTGTATTGACGTAATGTATGTGTGGATCCAAGCGAAGGGACCAGAGTGTAACTGTTTATGTATCACCCAACCAGTGTTCTTCCTCTGTGCACTTTGCTTTGCTGTAACCTAAAATACGCTGCCCACGTAGAAAAAGCTCAGGGCCAAGTGCCAGTAATTGTGTATCTGAGCGGAAAGAAATCACGAGCTGTGCATCAACGGCTAGATAAGAAATGGTGTAGCTGAATGCAAAGAAATCGCGAGCTGCGCCTGAGAAAGCTGCGCGTGAGAAAGTGTATGAGCTACAGAAGAAAAATAAATGTTTGATTGGGGTGTGCCTCACCTCCTCTGCCTTGCTTTGTCTGGGAGAAGAGTTTGAAGGCACCCAGCTTTGCCCTGATCAACAATAAAGCTGCATCTTTTGCAATATCCTCTCACGGGGATGTCTTTGGATTCTGAGCTGAAAACCTAACAAAAGCAACGGGGCCTTTTCAAGTGGACAGATGGAAATTTTGTCAATGTGCATCTATTATTGAGGGCCCCTTGGTGCTCTCTGAGCTTGCTTGTTTTCTTGCAGATGTTTCATTGCCCAACTAGGGAACATCATCAGTGCTAGAAGGGAGAGAGGTTTGTGGAGAGGAGGAGGAGGAGGAGGAGGAGGAGGAGGAGGAGGAGGAGGAGGAGGAGGAGGAGGAGAAAAGGACTATGGTTCCTTGGTGTTCTTTGAGCTTGCTTGTTTTCTTGCAGACGTTTCATTACCCTAACTAGGTAACATCATCAGGGCTAGCAAGGAGTGCTGTTTGGTGAAATTTCTAGAAGCCAGGGGCACTCTGACAAATCAGCCATCAACAAGCACATAGACATTAACAACATCTATAGACTCTGCAAAAGAGACAATCAGCCAGTCCAAAAGAGGAAAAAAAGACTCCAGCAACTCTCCACCAGTAATCACCATAGATTAACTCCAAGGTCAACTTCAGACCAGCTTCAGATCAAGGGAGCAATACCCCAATCAAGAAACCGCCAGAGAGCCGTGAATAAACAAGAATCCCTAAGACTGCCTTCACCCACCCAGACAGGCAAGACACCAGAATATAAACAGACAGCAAACTGCACTTCTTCTTTCTTGCTTTTAAAGAAATTTTTATTGATTTTTTTAAAAAAATGCAATTCAAAAGTACTTATTCAAAAAACGCGTTGTCTGAGTTTATCGTTCACTAATGCAAACTGAATTCCTAATCTCTTATTCTTTTCTACAGCCGTTGATCAAATAAGTTTGAAAACATTCCTTTTCTTCTTTTTCTTTCAACCTCAGAGGAAGTCTGTCCATTTCCGCACAATCTAGCTATTTGTTTTTTTATTATTATTTCTTCCTCCGGTGGCATTTCTACATTTTTCCAATATTGTGTGAATGTGATTCTTGCCGCTGTTAGCACATGTAAAATCAAGTACACGTTTTATTTGTCAAGTTTTTCTGGCATTATACCTACTAAAAAAAATTTCAGGTTTAAAATCTACATGTTTCCCCAACATCTTTAGTAGCCAAGTATGTATTTTTGTCCAATATCTCTTTGCTTTAACACATTTCCACCATACATGATAATAATTACCTGACTTAGGTTTACATTTCCAACATCTATCTGACATATTTTTAAACATTTTTGCTAATCTTGCTGGTGGCAAGTGCCATCTATAAAACATTTTATATAAATTTTCTTTATAAGAAGTTGACATTGTCAGTTTATAATTTCTTTCCCACAAGTTTTGCCATTTTTCTAATTCTATGTTATATGCGAAGTTCTTTGCCCATGTTATCTTTGTTTGTTTAACTTGTTCATCTTCCATTCTCAAATTTAATAAAAAAAATATACATTTTCTTAATTAGTTTCTCATCACAGGTTAATAATATCTGATCAGACAAGGTCTGCGCTTTATAAAATCCGTACAATTTAACATCTTTATCATACCTCACTTGCATTTGTAGATATGTCCACAATGATAGATCAATACCCTGATTTTCCATCTCTCGTTTAGATTTTAAATTCCATTCAGAGTTTAGAATATCTTTATATTTTCTCAAGACCGACTAAATTTGTATGTACAAATGCTTCCATTGTTGAAAGCCATCCTGGAATTTTCAAGTATATTTTACATTTTATTTTTCCCCATGTTAATAGTAATGCATTTCTAATGTAGTGGTTTTGAAAATATTTATGAATTTTATTTTTCCCCTACCATGGGAAAGCATACCAACCGAGTTGTAAGCTATATCCCTCCAAATACAATAACCTTTTATTTTTAAGATTTATCCATTCTTTTTCCCATGTTAGTATTGATGCTTGCTAATATAAAAGCCACTCTGGCAAGCCAAAACCTCCATTTTCCTTAGCTACTTGTAACATTTTCAGTTTAATTCTAGCTTTCTTTCCTTGCCAAATAAAATTTAAAATGAGAGAGTTTAAGTCTTCAGAGAATTGTTTTTCTCCAGTTTTATAGGTAGCAAACAGCACTCCTTACTAGCACTGACGATGTTAACTAGTTAGGGTAATGAAACAACAAACAAACAAGCTCAGAGAGTACCAAAGACCCCTCATTTCAACCCTGAGCTACAAATATTCTCCTTTATTGGCAACAACAACAACAACAACAACAACAACAATAATAATAACAACAACAACAACAACAATAATAATAATAATAATAATAATAATAATAATAATAATTAATAAATAATAATAATAATAAAAATGTTACTGCAACCCAACAATTTCAACAATCTTGGCACAAGAGGGAATTCGATCCAACGTGTAGAATTAATAATAGCAGCAATTAACGGTGCAGAAAAAAAAATAATCTTTTGCAGTTTTTCCTTTCAACCACCAGAGGGAGCACAAGTCCACAAAGTTGCGTAGCTGAGTTATTTCTCTGTTTTCCATGGCATTTTTTTTTTTGAAAGGAACAATGCATTCTGAGATTAAACACAAAGGCTACCTTTATTATTTATTATTATTATTATTATTATTATTATTATTATTATTATTATTATTATTATTATTATTATTATTATTATTATTATTATTATTATTATCAAACTGACGTGGGAGACATCAAGTACAGCACAGCTCAGATCCCATCTTGGCTATGAAAGTCACAGGAAATTTGAAGCCCGTGGCTGGTCCAGATGTTATCCTAACCTCTGGAGCTGCTTTTCAGACAACAATGAGAATCGGTGGAATTGTTGGGTGTAAATGGGGCAAGTAGGTCTTAAACATTGTTGCCTATAAACCATTTATAGGTTTAACTCAGTAACTGAGTTCACGTGTTTCCTGAGGTCGCGCCATCCGAGGAATCATAGCCTACATTTGCACAGCCCATCAAACCAGCTTAGCCCAGGTAACTGCAGGGCTAGATCACCTGAACTGACCTGCTGAGCATGGGACTCATGCATAATCCTCTTGTTGTTAAAAAACGATTCATACAGATCTAGGTGTGGATACCAGCCTGCATGACAGAACGTGTTGACTGGGTGGGAACCAGAACGGAGACGTGTGGTTCAAAGCTGAAATAGATGCCTCAAATGAATGAATGACAACCACGTGGATGAGGAAGAAGGCCTACTCTCTGGCCTCCACGCCAACATTTCTTCTTGAGCTTTATGAAGTTCAGGAAATCTTCTGGAAGGGTATGAAGCTCAGACATTCACATAGAACTAAGTGTTCTGTACCAGCCTACTACCGGCCCTGCAGAAAAGGCAGGGACAACCCCTTTACAAAACGGCAAGAGGCTGGAACTAAGCCTGCCAAATTTATTGACATAAAACAGAGCAAAACAGAACCATGAACCATGTAACAGGAGCTATTCAAATGGTTGCCTTCAGCAAACCAGCCCTCCCACACATTCCCCTTTTAAACAGTTCAAGGCGTGGCTTCTGTCTGCCTCCTTCCGAGGTGCCCCATTGCCTTCCTCTGTTTACTCCTGATTGACTGCCTCCTGCGTCGGGCGTCCTTGAACAGGGCCAGCTGTAGGTCATCTTCATCCACGCTGTCAGGCTCACACAGCTGGGTCTGCGTTGGGACCAGGTGGGGAGGGGCCTGGCTGAGGGCTCTGCGGAGCCTCAGGGCTATCCTCTGCAAGCTCTCCAACACCCCCCTCCTCCTCCTCTGAATCGTCCAACCCAACTGCCGGACCCACAGGCTGACCCTGAATCACAACACTAAGGAGGAATTTGCTGACAGTGGAGAGAACAATTAACTAGTGAAATGAAGACGTGGGTGCTCCATCGTGGGAGGCTTTTAAGATTAGTTTGGGCAGCCATTTGTTTGAAATGGTTTAATGTTTCTTGCCTGAATAGTGGTTTGAACTAGAAGACCATCCTTCCAAATCTGTTATTCTGTTAGTCATTCCTCTGTGCCTTCGGTTGATGTGCCCATAATACTCTTGTACATAACCTTCTTCTATGAAAGCAGGAAGGACTCACTGGAGAAGAGCCTCATGCTGGGAAAGGTTGAGGGCAAGAGAAGAAGGAGTCAAGAGAGAATGAGGTGGCTGGATGGAGTCACTGAAGCAGTAGGCGTGAGCCTAAATGGACTCCAGAAGATGGTAGAGGACAGGAAGGCCTGGAGGAACATTGTCCATGGGGGACACGACTTTGCAACTAACAAACATAAAAGCAGAGAAGCTGGAAATATGCCAATGAACTGCTTAGGGTGGGAGTGAAGCTGTCTTCATGATTAATGAGAAACATCCTAAACATGCCACGATAAATGTGCCCAACGTGTCCCATCATCAACCATCAAATGTTCTCTGGGTTTTGTCTCAACCTACAGGAAGGCCCCCCTTCATGGATTACTGCCTTGTCGTGGCGAAGGGGCTTGCATAATTCAATGAAGCTATGAGCTATGCCGTGCAGGGCCACCCAAGACGGACAGGTCATAGCCGAGAGTTCTGACAAAACGTGATCCACTGGAGAAGGAAATGGCAACCCACTCCAGTATCTTTGCCATGAAACCCCTATGGACAGTACCAAAAGGAAAAAAGATATGACGCTGGAAGATGAGCCCCTCAGGTCGGAAGGCGTCCAATATGCTACTGGGGAAGAGCAGAGGGCTAGTACTAGTAGCGCCAGAAAGAATGAAGCGACTGGGCCAAAGCCGAAAGGACGCTCAGCTGTGGATGTGTCTGGAGGTGATAGGAAAGTCCGAGGCTGTAAAGATTTTTTCTCCATAGGAACCTGGAATGTAAGATCCATGAATCACCTAATGAGAAGGAAGGACTCACTGGAGAAGAGCCTAATGCTGGGAAAGGTTGAGGGCAAGAGAAGAAGGGGACGACAGAGAATGAGGTGGCTGGAGGGAGTCACTGAAGCAGTAGGCATGAGCCTAAATGGACTCCAGAAGATGGTAGAGGACAGGAAGGCCTGGAGGAATGTTGTCCATGGGGTTGCGATGGGTCAGACATGACTTCGTAGCTAACAACAACAACAGGACTGCCTGCCACCTTGGGGAATGAGAAAGCAACCTTTGGGAAAGATCCTAATTAAAATTTTAAGGGTCATGTATTATTATTATTATTATTATTATTATTATTATTATTATTATTATTATTATTATTAATTAAACAAAGGTATTTGATCCTGGGGTGAATCAGAGACAACGAGTGTGGTAGTCTAAGGTAGATGAAAAAGCCATTGTAGACTTTCTGGTAGTTAAGTACAACAACAGATTGTTAACAAGAGGGTTTTGAAGTTTAACTTCACTGCTGGATTATGTTATCCATCTTTTTTTTTAATATCCAGCTGATAAATGGCAGGTGCATTGGGTTGCAATTAGATTTCTTGAAGTTTATAAATTGCAGCCTGTCTTGGAAGGGGTGGGTGGGATACTATTATTGCTGTAATACATCTGTCGGTATTCAACAAAGGGGTACAATATATGTATATGTGTTTATGGGGTGGGGTAGCCATCAAATATCAGGGACGCGGTGGCTCAGTGGGTTAGGATGCTGAGCTTGTCAATCAGATGGTCGGCAGTTTGGCGGGTCGAATCCCGAGTGCCGCATAGCAGAGTGAGCGCCTGTTACATGTCCCAGCTTCTGCCAACCTAGCAGTTTGAAAGCACGTAAAAATGCAAGTAGAAAAATAGGGACCACCATGGTGGGAAGGTAACAGCGTTCCGTGCGCCTTTGGCGTCTAGTCATGCCGGCCACATGACCACGGAGACGTCCTCGGACAAGCGCTGGCTCTTCGGCTTTGAAACGGAGATGAGCACCGGCCCCTAGAGTTGGAAACGACTAGCACGCATGTGCGGGGGAACCTTTACCTTTACCTTAACCATCAGATATTCTGCTGAACTGAATCCAAAGCAAGCTCTGTTGCTTATTGAGTTTAAATCTTTATAACCCTTCTATCTTCTAAACCAGAGGTGTCTTTAAGACCTGTGGACCTCAACTCCTAGAATATCCCAGCCAGCCTTGCCAGCAATTTACCCATGGTGTGCCCCATTTCTGAACAAAACCCACACTCATTTATCCCAGCTGCAGCCTTTCCAGCCCCACCGTCCGTTTCTTAACTTTCCTAAAAATCTGGGCCAGGCTTTGTTCTGTTTTTGTAACCACAGGCTAAACATTGGCCCCATTTATTGTCAGGGTCACTTCCAAAAAAAAAACCAGGCTAGCCAACATCCTGCCTCGTTTCCAACGCTCTGAGGCTTTGCTGCTTTGAAATTCAGCAATAGGAACGCCATGTGACGGCTCTAAATCCTTCTTGGCTGTCACTGACCTACAGCCTTCCTTCTCTGAAAGATGCAAATGTTCCATCAATACGCCCCATTGCTGAAGCCTGACAGCCATAGCAATAGCGCTTAGATTTATATACCGCTTGATGCTGCTCTACTGCCCTCTCCAAGTTGTCTACAGAGTCAGCCTATGGCCCCCAACAATCTGGGTCCTCGTTTTACCGACCTCGGAAGGATAGAAGGCTGAGTCAACCTTGAGCTGGTCAGGATCGAACTCCAGGCTCTGAGCAGAGTCAGTCTGTGATACTGCATTCTAACTACTGCGCCACCATGGAAGGAAGGAAGGAAGGAAGGAAGGAAGGAAGGAAGGAAGGAAGGAAGGAAGGAAGGAAGGAAGGAAGGAAGGAGGGAGGGAGGGAAGGAAGGAAGGAAGGAAGGAAGGAAGGAAGAGAGGGAGGGAGGGAGGGAGGGAGGGAGGGAGGGAGGGAGGGAGGGAGGGAGAAGCAATAGCACTTTGACTTATATACCACTTCATGGTGTTCTACAGCCCGCTCTAAGTGGCTTAAGGAGTCAGCCTCTTGCCCCCAACAATCTGGGTCCTCGTTTTACTGACCTCGGAAGGATAGAAGGCTGAGTCAACCTTGAGCTGGTCAGGATCGAACTCCAGGCTCTGAGCAGAGTCAGTCTGCGATACTGCATTCTAACTACTGCGCCACCATGGAAGGAAGGAAGGAAGGAAGGGAGGGAGGGAGGGAGGGAGGGAGGGAGGAAGGGAGGGAGGAAGGGAGGGAGGAAGGGAGGGAGGGAGAAGCAATAGCACTTTGACTTATATACCACTTCATGGTGTTCTACAGCCCGCTCTAGGTGGCTTAAGGAGTCAGCCTCTTGCCCCCAACAAACTGGGTCCTCATTTTACTGACCTCAGAAGGATGGAAAGCTGCGTCCACCTTGAACCAGTCAAGATCAAACTCCTGTCAGTGGACAGAATCAGCCTTTAATACTGCATACTAACCACGGCACCAATACAGCTCACACACCCACTCCCTGCTCTATTTCTTCATTTTTGTTTTGAAATGCACGTTGAGAGATGCTGACTGCAGACCGGACCGCTTTTGTCAAGTAGGAAGACAGGCAGCACAGTAATTTGAGAGCTCCTTGGTGCTCTCTGAGCATGGTTGTTTTCTTGCAGATGTTTCATTACCCAAACAAGGTAACATCGTCAGCGCAAGTCCTAGTTTGGGTAATGAAACATCTGCAAGAAAACAACCAAGCTCAGAGAGCACCAAGGACTCTTCATTTCAAGCCTGAGTTACAAATAGTCTCCTTTACTGCTGCATGGTTATTTAAAGTTTCAGATGACGGAAGCAGCAGGATCCAAGCTGCCAATTTCATGACATCAGCCCCGTAAACAAGAGGTAAGATAGCAATTTGCAGAGGGGAAAGCGGTTTTATATATATATGTGCATGCTAGTCGTTTCCGACTCTAGGACCCGGTGCTCATCTCCGTTTCAAAGCCAAAGCTTGTCCGAGGACGTCTCCGTGGTCATGTGGCCGGCATGACTAGACGCCAAAGGCGCACGGAACGCTGTTACCTTCCCACCGCAGTGGTCCCTATTTTTCTACTTGCATTTTGACGTGCTTTCGAACTGCTAGGTTGGCAGAAGCTGGGACGAGTAACAGGCGCTCAACTCCGTTACGCAGCACTCGGGATTCGACCTGCCAAACTGCCATTTGATACACACACACAGAGAGCGCCTTTGCACGCTGTGAACAAAAACACTGTTTTTTTGTGAAAGAGAGGCATATTTTGCAACAAAGTGAAAACTGGAGGAAACCATCCCAAACCTTCTAGCAATCTTATCTTCTCATTGATGGTTCTCCTACCTGCTCACCTTTCAGAGATGTGGACTTCAAACACCACAATTCTCAGCAATGGCTGTGCCGGTTATGGAATTTGGGGAGCTGGTTCGCACCATTTGCCCAAATTGGGAATGGTTTTGTTTTGTTTTTTTATTTTATTTTATTGCAATCGGTTTGTGTTTTCAATCAAAGCTTCTCACGCAACGTTGGACCCATCAGGCAACGATCCCATCAAGAAGACCCAGAAACAACCCCATTGAAGCCATTCCCAGGTTACCGCCTCATACTTAAAACCCAGAAATAATATCTAAATTATAGACTTCTCTGAACAAGATCCTTCCTTCTTTTATTTGCTCCCTCCTTCCAACCTTTGCATCTTCTCGTCAACAATGTCAGAAGGCATACGAAGGACAGAGTCTGCAAGGAAAGACTAACTTGGTTTCCACATCTGCAGTAGCAAAACTGGTGATTCTAGGATCATATGTGAGACTTGCCAAAAAGAACATTGGTAACCAATTGGTAACCAATCCATAAGGTTCCCTAGGACGTGAGGTTTTAAGCTGTGTAATTCACCACCTACCAGATTCAAAGTTGCCCTTTCAGATTTTTGTCAAAGGTTTGATCTGTGGTCCTTCCACTTTCCTCCCGCTTCCAGATCGTTCCCACCCACCGGCTAGCGTTTCATGGAATCACAAGACTGCAAATTTGATTTGGAGTTGAATCTTTGCCCGGCTGAGCAGATCCCAGTTCCTGGCAGCTGTGAGTCTCTCTCCTAATCCCATACGTTCCCTCCATTGCATTGTGTTTTTTTTTCCCCAATTATTTTTATTGTAGCCGTAGAGTCCCCAAGTCATAAACTTCCCAACGGAAATGTTTTTTCAAGAGCCAGGAAATTCGTCTACCTGGCCAACGCTCCAGATAAGAACCATTTTCCTTTGGCAGCTGTGGAAAACAACATTTGATCTCTCCCTTCTCTCTCTTTTGTGCTTTTAAGCCTAACCACACCCTCTTCCTCCAGAAGGGAAGAACACTGTAATTTCAAACATCCCTGCTTTGCTTTTGAAGCTGGAAACTAGTTACCAAACAGGGTTTGGCGAGACCTTCTCTGCGTGCCCTCGAGGGGGGGGAGTTCTCTGTTATATAAACCCCCAACGGATTTGAAAGCTGAGAGCAACAGGACTGGCTGGGCTCCGTTTGGGAACTGAGAATCTACTTCTGAGCAGACAGTAAGACATCACCCAACCGGCAGAAAAAGATGTTTAAATTCAATCCTTTAGACGACACATGCAAGATAGGCAGCGCTGCACAGGATGCAGGTAAATACCCTAATGGTTTTCCTCTTCTCGTTTTGGAATCTTTTCAATGCCCTGGGCTCATCTCTAGCCTTTCTGGATGGAGAAAACCATCCCTAACCTCAACATGGTGTTGGTGTCCACATCTAGCTGGCTTTGGCTGAGCTGAAGAATGGTTTCAACAGGATGGGAGGCCCCCAAAGAGTTGAGAGTTGCAGGCCAGATTGGGAAAGTGACCAAAAAAAAAAAAACAACCTCCCAGAAGAAGATAGCGGCCAACCTCGTGTAGCACGGCCAAGAAAAATCAATGTGTCAAGTTAGTAGGACTTGAGGTCAAGGAAGACTATCTGTTTTTTTGTTTGTTTTGGGGTTTGTTTGTTTTTTGGCCAGTGTCTGTCCCTAAGTTGGAGTGTGCAAGTTGGTGTTATGGGAGAGAGAAAAATGTTTATTTCCAGGTTGCAAAAAATAGGTTGGCTTGGAGAAAGGGATGAGTAGGGGAACACTTGCTCACCCCACGCCAAAAGTCCCTGATATGTCCAATCAAAGGAATGTGCAATAGAGCTGGGAAACTTTTCCTTGTCTGCATCTCTGGAGAGAGTCAGATAATGCCAGATAATGTGAAATGCTTGCCGGACAGTTTAATTTAATTTAATTTAATTTAATTTAATTTAATTTAATTTAATTTAATTTAAATAGGTAGCTTATATTTTTTCCCTGCTGATTTTTCCATACAGCTGGATTCAAAACATGGAGCCTTCCTCTCTCTCTCTCTCTCTCGTCTTCCTTCCTTCCTTCCTTCCTTCCTTCCTTCCTTCCTTCTTTCCTTCCTTCCTTCCTTCTTTCCTTCCTTCCTTCCTTCCTTCCTTTCTTCCTTCTTTCCTTCCTTCCTTCCTTCCTTCCTTCCTTCCTTCCTTCTTTCCTTCCTTCCTTCCTTCCTTCCTTCCTTCCTTCCTTCCTTCCTTCCTTCCTTCCTTCTTTCCTTCCTTCCTTCCTCTGTCCTTGGGATCTTTTGTTCTTCACCATGATGCCCTAAGTTTATTCCTCCTTCTGGCGTCTCGAGATGGAGAGAGTGAAAAGGAGTAGAAAAAAAAAATACGGGCTTGGCAGGGAATCATATATTTTTTTTATTGAAAAGTTTTACAGTACATTTTTAAAAAGAAAAACTCACTCCCTCCCCCTCCCCTCCTCCTTACCCTCCCCTTACCCCCCCCCCCCACTTCCCAAAGCTGAATACAGGGTATAAAGTTTACAAACTTAAGCTAAAATATGCTAATGAGCTAAAATAAAACATTAAATTCTATCGCACTTTAACCCCCCCTTAAACATAACTATATTACTAACAAACAACAAATAACTAATAATATACATCATATAAAACCAATACTTATTCAAATGCTAAATGAAACTTTTTAGTCCCATATTTATTCTGAATGTATTCGATCCATCTTCTCCATTCCACGATATCTCTCTGTTGCGATTGTCGCAGAGAATCGTTTTATAGGCCTGGCCTTTTATATGAAAATTTAGAGGGGAGGGGGAGTTTAAAAACTCTACGAGTTTAAAAACTCGTATGCCTACCGAGGGTGCCCTGTTGATTTCATAAGTAAAACTCAGAGCAGAAACATACGGATTGAACAGAAAGCGGAGATGCGTTTGGACAAATAATTTCTTGTTGTTTAGAAATAAACTGAGAATATTCAGGTTTTCATCTTCCTTCTCCCAGAACTGTGTCACCCTCAGGCACCATATTGCCTTTGACTAACGTTTTTTTTTAAAAAAAGGTGCGGTTCAGAAAGTTGAAAGACACACACTCACATATGACATTCTGTAGCTTTCCACTCAAGCCCTGTCAAGTCACAAGATGTTATTTTAAACTTTCCCAAAGAGTAATAATTATATACATTTACCGGCCGACCAGAAATCAAGGTGACTTGCAGAATTCCCAAAGCGGCAAATTTTACAGCTGAGAGACAAAAATCAGAAAGAATTAAGTAGCACCTTTTAAAACTAATAAATCTTACTACAGTATAAGGCATAAGCTTAAAAGGTGGTCTCGGATTCCTTGGTTGTTGTTTTTTTTTACTTTCACTGAATAATGCAACTTTCCCAGAGTTCAGCTAAGACTGAAGACAGGATCAGCCCTCATAAACATAGATTTTGGCGCTAGGAGTCCACCGTTTCTTAAAACCCAGCTTTCTGATAGGTTTTTATTATTATTATTTTTCTTCTGCTTCAGAGTTCATTCTGAGTCTGTAGCTTCTGTTCACCTAACCCCCCCCCCTTTTTTGGGGGGAGAGTTTCTGCCAAGCTATGCGGTGTGTGGGGGAAATCTGTGATTTCTCAGTTTGCTATATCTAGTTTCCTGATCCATTTTTTTTTTAAATTAATGACATTTTTATGCCAGAAGAGCCGTGGTGGGGCGGTGGTTAGGATACTGCAGGCTAACTCAATTCTCGCTTCAGCAGTTTGATTCTGACTGGCTCAAGGTTGACCATCCTTCTGAGGTGGGTAAAATGAGGACCCAAATTGTTGGGTGACTCTGTAAAAAGGGCTGTGGTATTGTCAGGACCCACCTCAATCCACATCTTAGGAAATAAGAACTCTTGGATGCAAGTTTAGTCCAAAAGGAAAATGTTTACTAGGATGGAATCGATTGTGGCAATACAAGACGGAATCTAACAAAGTTACATTTCAATCCTATATAAAGCATTCCCATTTCAGCCCCTCCCCTCATCCATTTGGTCAGGCTCTCATCAGTTGGGAAAGGGAACTCTCTTTGGTTTTATGGTTATTGCTTTCCTTTTCAGTTGTAAATGAAGATGCAATCCAGACCTGTCTGTCCCCCTCCCTCCCCCAGTTAAAACATTCCCTGTTGTTTGAAAATCACTTTAAGTAACCATCCTCTCCCCCCCCCCTTGGAGAGATGGCAGAATCCCCAGAATAAGCACATTGTTCTACCTATACAATTATGAAATGTGATATAAATGGATTCTGACAGGTATGTAAGTCTATTGCTTGTGCTACCCAGTTCATGCGACTCCATGCAAAACATCAAAAGACATAAAAGTCATAAAAACACAACCACACAAGCATAGAAAGAGAAGAAATGACCAAACAGGCATTGAACTATCACCACCATCTAGCTGTTCCCTTTTCACCATCTCTTCCAAAGGACCAGGAAAAAAGATTGTTGGGCTTCACATCTTTCTAGAACACCATATTTTGACAAAGGAGACAAATAGACACAACAGCAGCTTCTAAGGAGAAGACTGGAACAGCAAGAACTCCATACATCTCCATTGACATAACCAAGTGGTTTCTCCCTTATTTTGAAGTTCCAAAAATCAGAATTAATTTTGTTACTCAGACAAGGGTGATTGATGAAGGATGGAGAAAAGCAGTCTTGAACAACCAAATAGTTTTGGTTTGGTAGGCAGTGAGAAACACAATGGAATATTTGTAGCTCGGGGTTGAACTGAGGGGTCTTTGGTGCTCTCTGAAACTCATCAGTTCAAACTGCACATGATGCATGCTCCACTGTGAAGCATGGCCCAACTATAGGCTTGGTGGAGCAGTGGGCGAATGCCTCCTTAAGTAACACCAGCTGCCTGCAATTAGTGCAGGTTCGAGTCCCACCAGGCTCAAGGTTGACTCAGCCTTCCATCCTTCCCAGGTAGGTAAAATGAGGACCCAGATGGTTGGGGGCAATAAGCTGACTTTGAAATAATGACGCTTGGGGGGGGGCAAAAGCCCTAATAAGCAGGCATATACATAGAATGAAGGCTATCGCTAAGCACTTTGATTTGTGCTTTCGATTGTAAGCCGCCCTGAGTCTTCGGAGAAGGGCGGGATATAAATGGGATTAAAATAAAATAAATAAAAATAAATATAATATGGTACTCTTAAACTGTTAAACTCAGAGATCCTTTGCAATGCACTCTCTTGCTACAATCAGTATTCAGCACACCATCACTTGTCCTTTCCAACGAAGAGAGCTGAGCACCGACAGCTACTTGAGTTGATCCCCAAATGACCCTGGAGGAAGCCTAAGTGGGCCACCAAAGGGCCCTAGAGGTTGAACCCAAATACCCTTGGAAGCTGGTGTTCAGACCAGGATTGCCGCAGAAGCCTGATGTCTATGGAGATTCTCAGTCATCCAGGTCACGGTTTGTCCCAAAGGTGCTTTTTTCACGAGGCAACTGAACTTCCTTGTTTTTTTTTCTGAAGAGGTTTTGTTTCTCATCCAAGAAGCTTCTTCAGCTCTGACTGGCACCATGCTCCACCACCCAGTCACAGCTGGAGAAGCTTCTTGGATGAGAAACAAGCCTCTAGAGATCATTTCCAGTCAATTCAGGCTCATCGAGGTATCCTGGTTTGAATAGTAGCTTCCAAGGATTTTTTTTTTGGAATCCAACTTTTTGGCTATTTTTTTGACCACCTCAATCCTCTAGAGGTCATTTCAGGTCAACTCAAGCTTCTGGAGCTTTTTTCACGAGGCAAGTGGACTTTCTTGTTTTTCTTGAAGACATTTCGCTTCTCATCCAAGAAGCTTCTTCAGCTCTGACTGGCGCCATGCTCCACCACCCAGTCACAGCTGGAGAAGCTTCTTGGATGAGAAGCGAAATGTCTTCAAGAAAAACAAGAAAGTCCACTTGCCTCGTGAAAAAAGCTCCAGAAGCTTGAGTTGACCTGAAATGACCTCTAGAGGATTGAGGTGGTCAAAAAAATAGCCAAAAAGTTGGATTCCAAAAAAAAAAATCCTTGGAAGCTACTATTCAAACCAGGATACCTCGATGAGCCTGAATTGACTGGAAATGATCTCTAGAGGCTTGGGGTGAGCCCTTAATAAACCCTGATGGATTATTTTGACCTCCAGAGAGATAGGATGCATAGATAGATAGATAGATGATAGATAGATAGATAGATAGATAGATAGATAGATAGATAGATAGATAATTAGATAGAGAGAGAGACAGATTCGTAGGATGGATGGATGGATGGATGGATGGATGGATGGATAGGTGAGAGAGAGAGAGAGAGAGAGAGAGAGAGAGAGAGAGAGAGAGAGAGAGAGAGAGAGATAGGTAGGATGGATGGATGGATGGATGGATGGATGGATAGGTGATAGATAGATAGATAGAGAGATAGATAGATAGATAGAGAGATAGAGAGATAGATAGAGAGATAGATAGAGAGATAGGTAGGATGGATGGATGGATGGATGGATGGATGGATGGATGGATAGATGATAGATAGATAGATAGATAGATAGATAGATAGATAGATAGATAGATAGATAGATAGATAGATAGATAGACATTTATTGTCATTTTTACTGTGGGCACAATGGCACACTTTAAAAATGAAATTTAGTTGTTTCCTCTCAAAGTGTACACATACATAACACATTTAAACATACTATATACAACGTATGCATAGACCTATACCCTTTCATGTAAGTAACGTATTAATCACTGTCCATCTTGAATACATAACGGAAGGAGCCAAATAATTTATTCCTATTACTAAGAGTTTTTTTTAAAAAATGCTAAATAGGCCTTTCTAGATAGAGTTGTTCTTCCTATACAGGTCAGTTTGACTATTGTTATTTTAAAATGTAATTTTTAATTGTTTTAGGCAACTGGTGTATGATTGCCGTGATAATAATTTGTGCTATTGTTTACGACTGCAGTTAATTCAGCAGGACAGGCTGTGCAGCATGCTGTGGATCAGGCGACAGAAACTGGCCAGAAAGGTATGGAAGATAGTTTTTATTAACTTAAGAGCAGCACCTTCACTCTTGTAATAAAAGAAAATGGTGCATTCCCTCCCCTCACCCCCAATTTGGAGCAGTTTGCCTTCTCAACAGACTTCTAGCTAGAGAAGTCAGCTTTGATCTTGCTTTAAGAAACTTGTCTTCAGTTAGCCTACTACACCAAAGAACAGAAAACTCCTCAAGAAATTCCGTCCTTGAAGTCCAGAGTCGATGATTTCAAAAAAAAAAAAATCAAATGCACTTTCTTATGCAGATTTTTATACTATGCTCCCATCAGTTGATCTTGGTTGATCTCAAAAAGCTAAGCAGATTCAGGTTTGGTTAAGAGAAATAGAAAATCAGGTCTGCATCGGTGCGACTTAGTTATAATGACAGGGTCACCAGGAGCGATCTTGATTAATGGTGATCTTCCATTTTTATTTCTCTTGGGGGTAGGCGGGAAGGAGCCTCAGGTTTGTAAATTATCCTAGAAACCATCAGCACTCAGAGGCAATGGAAGATTACTTGAGGAGAAAGTAGAATTCAAGGTTGAAATAACTTGAGAAATCATAGATAATAAAATTAAGCGATGATAGGTGTCATAGGAAAGGGACGCGGTGGCTCAGTGGGTTAGGACTCTGAGCTTATTGATCAGAAGTTCGGCAGTTTGGCAGTTCGAATCCCGAGTGCCGTGTAACAGAGTGAGCGCCTGTTACTCGTCCCAGCTTCTGCCCACCTAGCAGTTCGAAAGCACGTAAAAATGCAAGTAGAAAAATAGGGACCACTCCGGTGGGAAGGTAACAGCGTTCCGTGCACCTTTGTCGTCTAGTCATGCCGGCCACATGACCATGGAGACGTCCTCGGACAAGCGCTGGCTCTTCGGCTTTGAAACGGAGATGAGCACCGGCCCCTAGAGTCGGAAACGACTAGCACGCATGTGCGGGGGAACCTTTACCTTTACCTTAGGTGTCATATATTTTCAAAAGGTAGAAAAATTGAACAATGGACAAATTGGTTTGGTCTGCTCAACGTTTTAATTATTTAGGACTTTTTTAAAACTCATTTTGAACAGATCAGAGTTATACTGGTGAAATGCCAAATTCTGTCGTGTGGGAGTTTTCTGCTAAGAAATGGGATGGTATCTCTTGATAAGTATCATGATTTGTTAACTGAATTGGGATCACATTTGAAGCTTAAGAATTATCAGAAGCGGCTAAGATTACATTGTTTGGGCTCAGATTATAATATGAAGGAAAAGGCTCTGGGCATCTACACGCCGAAGAGACTTCAGATAATTTTTGACAGACTTCAAGAAATTTCAATTTTGCTGTATTCCCAGGGAGGCAAATTTGCACACTAGAGACCTAAAGTTAGTTAACCATCTTGCAATTTCTTTCTTTTTTTAAGTTATTGATGACACCTGCAAAACAGCACAAGACACTGGCGAAAAAGCAGTGCAAAATGTAACCGGTCAGATAACAGCCTGGAGTAAAAGCTTCGGCGAGAGCGGAGGAAAGAAAAACGAAGAAACGAAGAACGTTTCATCCTAAATGGGCTGGCCTTCCTTTTGGTTTGCCCAGGAGATTTGAAATGATACAACCATCTTTTAATGCATTGGAAATTTATCTTTCCACGACTACCCTATTAGATATACTTTACACCTTCATTGAAGGCTAAATTATGTATTGCATAAATTTTGTTGCAGTATCATACATTAAATAATTTCAAAGTGAATGGTGACGGTGTTTTTCTGATGATTGTTTTCTGTGATTATTTAGAATAGAATAGAATAGAATAGAATGTAAGGGACGCAGTGGCTCAGTGGGTTAGGACGCTGAGTTTGTCGATCAGAAGGTCGGCAGTTTGGCGGGTCGAATCCCGAGTGCCGCATAACAGAGTGAGCGCCTGTTACTCGTCCCAGCTTCTGCCAACCTAGCAGTTCGAAAGCATGTAAAAAATGCAAGTAGAAAAATAGGGACCACTACGGTGGGAAGGTAACAGCGTTCCGTGCGCCTCTGGCGTCTAGTCATGCCAGCCACATGACCACAGAGACATCCTCGGACAAGCGCTGGCTCTTCGGCTTTGAAACGGAGATGAGCCCCTAGAGTCGGAAACGACTAGCACGCATGTGCGGGGGAACCTTTACCTTACCTAGAATAGAATAGAATAGAATAACAGTTGGAAGGTACCTTGGAGGTCTTCTAGTCCAACCCCCCGTGCTCAGGCAGGAAACCCTATACCATTTCAGACAAATAGCTGTCCAGTCTCTTAAAAACTTCCAGTGTTGGAGCATTCACCAGTTCTGGAGGCAGGTTGTTCCACTGGTTAATTGTTCTGTCATGAAATTTTTCCTTAGTTCTAGGCAAGTTTCCATCCGTTGCTTCTTCTCCTGCCTTCAGGTGCTTTGGAGAATAGGTTGACTCCTTCTCCTTTGATGTTACCTAGTTGGGTCATGAAAACAAGAAAACCACCCAGCTCGGAGAGCACCAGGCAGCTCTCATTTCAACCCCAATCTATCAAATATTCTCCTTTATCCATTGGAATGATCTCCACACCAGGAGAGGGAAACACGTTTTAATCCACTACTGCTTTCATTTTGAATTCCTTTCCGTGTAAGTCACCTCAAGTCAGAGGGTAGCCGTGTAAGTTCCTTCAAAAAAATAAACATGGAATAAAAACATCCAGATCTGTATCACTTTCTTTGGCGGATCTCAAGTTGCTGCTGTCCAGCAGGAAAAATAAAAAGGCATTCTTCATTTTAAATAATCCTTATATGTAAGCGTTTTCCGGCGAGACCGGTCTATCAGGGCAACCTGGTCTGCCCCAAATATTGGGAGCGTACTGCTTCCGCCTTTCAGCCCCAATGTAGGAGCCCTTACAGGCAATCGCTTCTGCGACAGACTATTTGTGTGTTAAATTTAAATTTACCGACAAAGAATTACAAGGGAGACTAGTGTAGCCATTTTGAGCGACTTAGCTCTCATCAGCTAGCCACACCCTTCTGTGATTCCTAGAGGTTAATAAGAGGTTAATACAGCTGCCTAAGAGGCAAGTGGCCCTGGGTTTCACATTTCAGAAGGGTATGGCTAGCTGATGAGAGCTAAGTAGATCGAAATAGCTGCAGTAGTCTCCCTTTAACTCTTTGTCAATGAATTTAAATTTAACATGCTTAAAAAAGGTAAAGGTTCCCCCACACAAGCGTGCTAGTCGTTTCCGACTCTAGGGGCCGGTGCTCATCTCCGTTTCAAAGCCGAAGAGCCAGCGCTTGTCCAAGGACATCTCCGTGGTCATGTGGCCGGCATGACGTAGACGACAAAGGCGCACGGAACGCTGTGCCCTTCCTACCGTAGTGGTCCCTATTTTTCTATTTGCATTTTTACGTGCTTTCGAACTGCTAGGTTGGCAGAAGCTGGGACGAGTAACAGGCGCTCACTCTGTTACGCGGCACTCGGGATTCGACCCGCCAAACTGCCAACCTTCTGATTGACAAGCTCAGCGTCCTAACCCACTCAGCCACCGCATCCCTTCATTAACATGCTTATATGTATGTAATTTCCAGGAATGACTGAAAAATTCTGGGCCTTTGTCAACGGGAATGGTGTTTACAGTCAGATCCCAGCCGGTCTCCATTTACGCGGAGTAGAAAAGAAACATGGACCATAAGAAAGGCTAAGCGCCAAAGAATTGAGGCCTTTGAACTATGGTGCTGGAGAAGACGCCTGCGAGTCCCTTGGACTGCAAGGCAATTAAACCGGTCAGTCCTAGAGGAGATCAACCCTGACTGCTCTTTAGAAGGCCAGATCCTGAAGCTAAAACTCAAATCCTTTGGCCACCTAATGAGAAGGAAGAACTCACTGGAGAAGAGCCTAATGCTGGGAAAGTTTGAGGGCAAGAGAAGGGGACGACAGAGAATGAGGTGGCTGGATGGAGTCACTGAAGCAGGAGGAGTGAGCTTAAATGGGCTCCAGAAGATGGTAGAGGACAGGAAGGCTTGGAGGAACGTTGTCCATGAGGTCGCGATGGGTCGGACACAACTTCGCAACTAACAACAACAACAAAGAAAAGACACAAACCAGAGTATGTTTCAAAATGTCAACTTTTAATAATTGCTTTCGTTGCCATGTTATGTTATGAATTATAAAGGAGCTAGAAAAAAAAAGAACGAATTTCCAGGAGAGGCTAGGGTGTAACTTAAAAACATCCTAACTGATTAGACAAATAAATCTTGACACTTTATAGAATTCATCTGGACACAAGACCATGTCAAGACCTTCAAGTCAGCTACGGGAACAATCCAATCCTGATCCAAGGCCCCCTCTAACCAATTCCCCCCCCCCCCAACATCAGCATTTCCAGACAAATGGAGCAAAAACTACGTCAGTGTGCCTGCCCATCTTCTTGGTGCCAATAATTTCTACGTTTTAATTGTTCAACGGGCCAACGCTAATGCTAAAAGCACTTCGTAAACTAAGAGCCAAGAAGAATAAAAACTTACAAAAATTCTTCAGACCCTCCCAAGGTTATGCTCAAGTACGTGTTATCCTTTTTTTCTAAAAAAAATACACAAGCTAAGTGGATATGTAGTGACAAGATTAAACAAGAAGCCATTCTCCCAGGGTATCTGTACATCAACGATGCTCGTTCAGCTTATAAAAAGAATCAATTCCTGGAGCTCGCTCTCTTTTGCGTACAACCGGACAGTGCTTCAATCAAGGTGAGGCTAAGTACATGATTTAGAGGCAGGCCTGTAGCAGGAGGAAAGATTTAAAAAAAATAATAAACAATAAGGAAGAAGAAACACAACCCTTGCTTAAAGGGAATAAGGCTTCTGGCTCCTGTTAGCTGTAAAAATGGAAAATCTAGGTTACTTCTTGAAGGTCACCCAGTCTTCAGAACCGATCCAAAAGAACTTTTTACTGAAAAGTGCCTAAACTACAAGTGTAGCATTGCCTGAAGCCAAAGTGCTTGAACAGTTTTAATATTTGCTTCAGCGTTATACGTTGTCAGAAGCGATGCTAAGTTGCTTAGCGTGGCAAAGCCACGCTTCCGTGCAAGGACAGAAAGGGAACACAAGGTGTAACTTCTCAAGATGAAACCTACAAAACATCTTAGGGCGGTGGAGATGAGCTGGTTATCTTTAGTCGTCTCTCGACTCGGAAGCCTAAATCCATGGATTTCCCTCCGCCCTCCCCAGTATTATATATATATATATATATATATAAGACTAGCTTGAACGGAAGCTAATTGAGAATCATATCCTCTACAGCTAAGTGAGAAAGGGATTTCTGTGTAAACTTCTTGTAAGCTTTTTTTTTTTCCAACAGGACTGAGAACACGGCGTGTCAGGCTGAGACCGAGAGGCCGTTTATGTGAAGGTCAGGCCAGCTTCGTTGTACACTTTGAAGACCTTCTCGATCGCGTTGACGTAGGCAGCTGTTCTCAGGTCCAGACCGAGATTGTACTTCATGGCGGTGCGCATGATTTGCTGTGGGACATTTAAAAAATGGCAGAGTTAGGACCTTTGCCACGCTTTTCCAAATCCTCGTGGGAAACCGCTGAACAGTTCTGCCTTCGTGTTTTATTTTCTGGGAAGGCTTGGGGTGACCTAAAGGTAAAGGTAAAGGTTCCCCCGCACATGCGTGCTAGTCATTTCCGACTCTAGGGGCCGGTGCTCATCTCCGTTTCAAAGCCGAAGAGCCAGCGCTTTGTCCGAGGACGTCTCCGTGGTCATGTGGCCGGCATGACTAGACGCCAAAGGCGCACGGAACGCTGTTACCTTCCCACCGGAGTGGTCCCTATTTTTCTACTTGCATTTTTACGTGCTTTCGAACTGCTAGTTTGGCAGAAGCTGGGACGAGTAACAGGTGCTCGCTCTGCTACGCGGCACTTGGGATTCGAACTGCCAAACTGCCGACCTTCTGATCGACAAGCTCAGCGTCCTAACCCACTGAGCCACCGCGTCCCTCTGGGGTGACCTGCAAACCTGTAAATCAAACCTGGAGGAACGAGGCTCGTGGGAATAGTACTGGATTTTCCAACTGCTATTAGCTCTAGCTAAAGCAAACCAGGTTCAGAGAATAGAAGCTATTACTGAGGAATATTTAGAGCAGAGGTTCCCCAACCTTTGAGGCACCGGGGACCGGTTCCGTGGAGAGAGGTTTTTCCAGGGGCCGGAGGGTGCGTGGTTTTGTGTGTTGCCTGCATCCTGGGGATGGGGCTTTCCTTGCTTGTGCCGACCGGTTGCTAGTTTGCCGACCGGTCCAGAGACCAGGGGTTGGGGACCCCTGATTTAGAGGGTTACCCATTAGGCTTTTGTTAAGAGATCTATCCATTTTTTCATTTTAAAAAAATGGGGGAATTCAAAACTCAGCTAGTTGTGAAACTGCGCAAAAATAAGGGACACGGTTAAGGATAATTTCCAGTGGCCAAATTCCAGCACTGGAGGTTTTTAAGAAGAGATTGGACAAGCGGTCTGTCTGAAATGGTACAGCTAGTCCTCGACGTAAAAGAGCTCGTTTAGTGACTGTTCAAAGTTACAACGGCACTGAAATAAGTGAGTCATAACAGTTTTTCCACACTTTCAACAGAAATGTCGGGCTCAATTGTGGTTGCAACTCCAGGAGTACAGGATCTCCTGCTTGAGCAGGAGGGTTGGACTAGAAGACCTCCAAGGTCCCTTTCCAACTCTGTTACTCTGCTCGCCACAAGAGAGCAACGGAGAGAAACCTCCGCTTCCTCGGATTAAGCCGACACGCTTGACGGCACAATTGCACACAGGCTTATATTAAGCTTTGTCTTTTCAATAAAGGTCTTCGCGGGCTGTTGCCTCAACTCCCCTCCAACAATTGTGGCCCTAGATAATTCTGCCTTCTCATCTCCAAAGAGAGGAAGCTGGATTGCTAAGGGCGACATTAATCATCAATGCTACCCCTCTGCTTCTCACGGCTAATTTTTCCGCCATGAGGCAAACAAAATAAAGCAAAAGCAAAAAATAAAAAAAATAAATCCATGGCATTTAATGTTTAATACCTACCCGCGCGGATCGCTCCATGGTGTAGGCCAAGCCCGAATGCACGATGTCTTTCTCTGAGGCGCCCTGTGGGGAAATGAACAGCCATCAAAAGCCCAGTCTATAAAGTCAACCAGCTTGGCTTGAGTCGGTCAAATCCCCCTCTATAATGTCATTTCTAGGTACCGCCTTTTAGTGGAAATTAGTGAACTGAAAGTTACTTGAACATCGGGTCAAAAACAGGGTCGGTAGAGGTTTATACCTGCCGAACTAAAAAAAATAAAAAATCATATGCAACGTACATATTGCATTTCCCCGAAAATAAGACCCGGTCTTGTTTTTTGGTGTCAACGCTGCTAACATCGGATGTTTTTGCTTTGACAACAGTTAACAGATGCTGTTCTTTTCCAGCCTACGACCGGCCCTGTTTGAATGTCAGGGACAACCCCTTTTTATAATCAACAGGCTGGAAAAAAAAACCCAACCAAATTCATTTACAAAGAGTTCAAACAAAAGTTAAACGAAAAGTTCAAACAAGATTTAAACCAAAAGGTTAAACAAGAGTTAAACAAGAGTAACAGACCAGGACTCTAGCAGAAGATCTTCAAACGGTTGCCTTCAGCAACCAGCACCTCCCACACATTCCCCTTTTATCAGCAGTGCCAAGGTGTGGCTTCTCACTGCCTTCTCCCGAGTTGCCTCATTGCTTTCCTCTGTTCTGCTCTGCTAGATTGCCTCCTGCTCCTAGCGTCCCTGAACAGAGCCAGCTGTGGATCGTCTTCTTCCAATCCCTCATGCTCACACAGCTGAGTCTGAGGAGGAACAAGACGGGAGGGGCCAGGCTGAGAGTTCTGAAGTGCAACAGAACCTTCCTCTGACACCGAAGGCTCTCCAAACCCCTCCTCCTCCTCCTCTTCAGAATCATCAGACTCAGCTGCCAAAACCACAGGCTGACGCTGAATCACAACAGATGCAACCATTTTCTTCTTATGTTTTACTTTTAGAGTTAGACGATGCTGGCGTGGGGGGGGGGGAGTATTGTGCATGAGAGTTTAGCTAGACATAACAATACTGAACCTAGTGTGGGAACCAAGGTTATTGAAATGAGAGAGGATAAAGATTTGGCGGGCTGGAGAAATGGAGGGAGAGCCCGCATTTCAAACTAAATGGAGTATAGGATTTATGACTTATCAACTGGAGGAGGGAATTGTGCTTTGATACTATGGGCGCAGAGGAAGTGAATCCAGTTTTTGGCTTCGACCGTGTTAGTGCCGATGCTATGCTTCTCGAATAAAGATTCTTTAAGGTAAACAATGCCTCGAAGTTCTTTGAAGAGTTCCATCTGTCGGAACCATGACATTTGGGTTTTTGGCCTCCAAAAGAGATACCGGGTTTTATTTCCGAGAGGTATCTTTTCCACTCACCTCCGACATGCAACAGCCCTGCCCGGATGGCCCACTTCCTTCTGCGGCTGAAAGAGCAGCTTTGTCCTGCGGTTGCATTCTGGCCTGCAATTTTGCAGTCCAGGCCTTTCCAGAAGGCCTATGAGGCCTTCAAGCCACAGCTCGGTTCTCGGCTGCAGTGGCCTTCTGGAAAGGCCTGGCCGCAATGGTAAGTGGGTGTAGGGCGTATGGGGCAGCTCCACCCCACCAATCCCCGTCCTAGCTTGATTTTTAGACCTGCACCTTGCCCAAAAACTAGGGCGTTTTTGGGATAGGGCCTGTATTAGGCCCACCCACCCACCTCAAAATCAAGCTAGGGCTTATTTTCAGCGTAGGCCTTACTTTCGGGGAAATGCGGTATTGCGTACCAGTCCATTTATTCTTGGCATTATAAATACGAGCCAAGCCGAAACGTCAGCCTTCAGCAGAGTTAAAAGTGCGGCGTTTTAGCTTATTTCTTCAGATTTCTCTGTGGGTTTTGTTGCTGCACGGCGCAGAGTTTGCTTAGACGTACTTCTTAACGAAATTAAACTTCTGCAAGAGCTACTTACAGATATTCTATCCTGGAATTCTGCAGTAGGCACAACCGGAATACTTCCCCCGTGTTTCCCAAACTTCCTTTCCAAGCTCTCCTGAACAGACACTAAAGGAAGGAAAACAGCCGGTTAAATCTCCTGGCCAAGGGAACTAACTGGGTGATCAAAAGACAGTTCTTCTCGGAGTTGAAAAAACTTCCTTCTCTAATGTGCTGCCAAGGTAGATCTATGTGGGACGTGGTGGCTCAGTGGGTTAGGACGCTGAGCTTGTCGATCAGAAGGTCGGCAGTTTGGCGGGTCGAACCCCGAGTGCCGCGCAACAGAGTGAGCGCCTGTTACTCGTCCCAGCTTCTGCCAAACTAGCAGTTCGAAAGCATGTAAAAATTAAAGTAGAAAAATGGGGACCACTCCGGTGGGAAGGTAACAGCGTTCCGTGCGCCTTTGGCGTCTAGTCATGCCGGCCACATGAACACGGAGACGTCCTTGGACAAGCACTGGCTCTTCGGCTTTGAAACGGAGATGAGCACCGGCCCCTAGAGTCGGAAACGACTAGCATGCATGTGCGGGGGAACCATTACCTTTTTTAAGCATGTTAAATTTAAATTCATTGACAAAGAGTTAAAGGGAGACTAGTACAGGTATTTCAATCTACTTAGCTCTCATCAGCTAGCCATATCCTTCTGAAATGTGAACCCGGGGCCACTTGCCTCTTAGGCAGCTGTGCTAACCTCTTATTAACCTCTAGGAATCGCAGAAGGGTATGGCTAGCTTGTGAGAGCTAAGTAGTATGTGCGGGGGAACCTTTACCTTTACCTTTACAGTAGATCTACTTCCTCTTACAATTTCCTCTTATGCCATTAATCTGCCCCAAACTTTCAAGCAATGCAATGCCAAAAATCCACCACTATAATTTCCAGCCCAAAACCAGTGAAAGCCATCTGGCGCGGTACACCTCTGAAAGCGATCAAGCAGCTCAGACATGCCCACCCAGTGGGCCAAGGCTGGTATATAACGAGGGAAGAACCCATTCTACGTACTTAGTAGATGGTAATTTGAGTCCCTTTCGTACTTGAAGGTCAAGCGGCCGTAGCTGACGTGGTTCAGGTTCTTCAACCATTCAAAATAAGACACAGTCACACCGCCAGCGTTTAAATAAAGGTCCTGTGGAGAGAGAGAGAATAAGGGAGGAAATGAACAATCAGTAGACCGGTTTAAGGTTAAGAACGATCTAGATCAGGGGTGTCAAACTCGCAACGTTAACGCGGCGCAACATACCGCGACTTTTTCCCGTTGCCGGCAATGGGGTGGGCCCCGTTTCGGCACGACGCAGCATTTTGACACCCCTTGATCTAGACCGAACGGGCGGGTTAAGATTTAATTTGCTTTGACCGTCAGCAATTCAGTCTTTTGTAAAGTGCCTCAGCTCGAAATAAGCCTATATACTCATTTGCACTGCCTGGGCTCCTGACTTTCTGCACTTAGACGGTCATCGACTTAAAAAGTGAACTGACAAACTACGACTGTCAAAAACACTTATTAACAGGCACATCAAAGGAAGAGCAAAGAATTCAAAAGAATAAAGAGTTCACGGTTGATAGAACCCCGGGCGTTGTCTCTATGACCGTGTCTGATGTTTATTTTTACGACTCTTTCGTTGTGTGTGCCTGTCTGTCTCTTTGTTGCGAGATGGGCAGCCGCGTATATTAGATAAAGGAGTACGTAAATAAAACTCAAGGCGTTGAAGAAAAATAAGGAGGTATCTCTCTGCTAAGAGTAGCAGAAAGGAATACGTAAGTGCCTTCGCATCCTGTTCAGCAGCCCAGGAACTAGTTTAATGGTTGTAGGGCAGGGGTAGGCAACCTCGGCTCTTTTATGACTCATGGACTTCAACTCCCAGAATTCCTGAGCCAGCATGGCTGGCTCAGGAATTCTGGGAGTTGAAGTCCATGAGTCATAAAAGAGCCGAGGTTGCCTACCCCTGTTCTAGGGAATCCATTTCTACTTCCACCCAATTGGCTGTATTCTTTGAGCCACCATTTAGGATACAGTCCCCAACAAGGAGGATGTCTCTCAGAAAAGAGTTTACTTGACTTTGGTCAATAGCTTGAAGTCTCCTCAGGTTGAAGACCTTCCCATCCACAAGGTTAGTCAACTAACCCCAAAAGCTTCTTGAAAACGTGGGGTGGAATTGTCAGAAATCAAGATGAAGGTTCCGTCCCATCCACTACCAGACTAGCTGAGGAATTTGGGAGGGGGGGAGTCAATCAAAGAGATCGTGAAGATCCAAAGGTCCTGCCTCTGCTGATAGAGCTCGATGGGGGCTGAGGATGCCTGAGGGAGATTCATTCCTGCTTCCAAACTAAGTCACGGCAAGGAGGAAGAGTGGGGTGTGTGTTCAACACAACTTCCTTCCTTATGGACCAAGATCAAGGACTTGCTAGGCCCGCAGGGGTCTCCAACCTTGGCAACTTTACGAATTGTGGACTTCAGCTCCCGGAACTGAATGGGTGGCTGAGGAATTCTCGGAGTTGAAGTTCACAAATCATACAAAAGCTGCCGAGGTGAGAGACCCCAATACCAGGCTATGACTGAGGATGAGGCAAAAAACCAGTTTTTATCTTCTACATTGATTTTTTTTTGTGTGCGTGTCCAACACAGCCAAAGGCAGGCAGCCTTCATAGCTTCATTTGCTACTAAAAATATACATTCCTGAAAACAGATTAAGATCCATTCTGTTTATTTAAGAAAAACCCTGCAGAATAGCTCTTTTTTAAAAAAATAAAATAAAATAAAATAAAATCAGAAGCTATCTCCATCGACTGCAGCCAAGAAATTAAAAGACGCTTGCTCCTGAGGAGGAAAGCCATGGGAAACCTAGACAGCACACTAAAAAGCAGAGACATCACCCTGCCAACAAAAGTGCGTATAGTCAAGGCCAGGGCTTTTCAACCTTTTCACCTATTGTACCACTTTTAGGATATGGCAACATCCGAGTACCACCAGTCGCCTAGCAAGGTGTCAAAAACTGGGGATGCTGCAACATTCCAGCTGATCGATGCTTCTTTTGGGCTCAGCAGAAGCGCCAGGATCAGCGCCAAGCTCCAACAGGAGCCTGGCGCTGATCCTGGTGCTTCCACCAAGCTCTGACAGCCCTGAAGAAGCACTGATCCTGGCACTTCCGCTGAGCCCTGACAGCCCTGCAGCTCCAGCCATCTCTTGCTCAGGCTTGTGCGGTGCTGCCACCGGTTCAGCTCATTCCCCTCCCCCATTACCACTATTCTAGGATGGTCGCGTACCACCTGCCAGGTGCCAATGTACCACGGGTGATACCCGTACCACTGGTTGAAAAGCCCTGGTCAAGGCTATGGTCTTCCCAGTTGCAATGTATGGCTGTGCAAGTTGGACCATAAGAAAGGCTGAGCGCCAAAGAATTGAAGCCTTTGAATTATGGTGCTGGAGGAGACTCCTGCGAGTCCCTTGGATTGCAAGGCATTCGAACCGGTGAGTCCTAGAGGAGGTCAACCCTGAGTGCTCTTTAGAAGGCCAGATCCTGAAGCTAAAACTCAAATACTTTGGCCACCTAATGAGAAGGAAGGACTCGCTGGAGAAGAGCCTCATGCTGGGAAAGATTGAGGGCAAGAGAAGAAGGGGACGACAAAGAATGAGGTGGCTGGATGGAGTCACTGAAGCAGTAGGCCTGAGCCTAAATGGACTTCAGAAGATGGTAGAGGACAGGAAGGCCTGGAGGAGCGTTGTCCATGGGGTTGCAATGGGTCAGACATGACTCTGCAATTAACAACATCTCTATCGATCACCTTAACATTGTTTTTCATGCCCAGATTAACAACTATCAAAAAGAACCTTACTGGAATAACCATGATGTTCCGTTCCAAGAATATCTTATCCGCTTCAGGGGTGGTGGGCCCGTTAGCACCTTCAGCAATGATCTGGAAAGAACAGAAGAGCACCACCATTAAGCCTAGGGGATCTCTTCAATTGAGGCGGCAAAAAAAGGGACCTGGCACTGGACGGTCTCAGCTAGAGCAGCCAGCCTCGAACCCACGCTGCCCGTCCATCTTACCTTTGCTCTGACTTTGTGCGCGTTGGCTTTTGTCAACTGCTTTTCACTGGCCGCTGGGATGAGGATGTCACAGTCGGTTTCGAGAATATGGCAGTCGAGAGTCTGGGCTTTCGGATAGGTGAGAATGGATCCGTGTTGCTGTTGGGAGACAACGACGGAGATTACCACGCTTTAGTGGCTTAACAGAACAGAATGACAGAGTTGGAAAGGGACCTTGGAAGTCTTCTAATCCAGAGGTCCCCAAACTATGGGCCGCGGCCCATACCGGACCATGTGAGTGCTGGCCAGTACACATGGGTGTGTGCATGTGCTCAACCCCCGCATCTTGCACCAGCGTTAGCCTCGCCACGAGCCTCATGCCGGCACTAGCAGCCCCATTTGCACACACATGCTCGTGGCCTCATTCGCATGCAGCCAGGTGCAGCCACATTTGCGTCTGGGTGCATGTGCGCATAAATGTGCCTGCCCCCCCTTTCCCACCGGGCCGCCAAGCTGGAAAGGTTGGAGACCCCTGTTGTAACCTGACCTTCTGCTCAAGCAGGTTAATCGTTCGCACTGGCAGAAAATTTCTCCTTAGTTCTAGCTTGGATCTCTCCTTGGATTAGTTTCCATGTGTTGCTTCTTGTCCTGCCTTCAGGGGCTCCTCTGTGGTGGCTCCTCAAATACTGGAAGACTGCTATCGTGTCACCCCTAGTTCTTTTCTTCATTAGACTACACATACTCAAAGATACTCCTGGACTAAGGTCCTATATTTCAACCCCCCCCCACAAAAACTTGTGTGTGTGTGTGTACATACACGCACACACATATATACACACATACACACATACACATATATGTAAATTATTCAAATTGCTAATAAAGAATTTAGGGAGGCTGATATGACCATTTCGAACTTCTTATGTTCTCATCAGTCAGTCATACCCTTTTTATCTGAGATTCGAACCTGGGCTGATTATATATTAGGCAGTTGATTTAACTTCCTGAGCCACAGGTTCTTTCTCTATTTATTAGCTAGCCATAAAGGCTTCTAATACAACCAACAGTGTGACTGCTAAGCTTCACAGCCAATGAAACAGGACAGCTAACCACGGTAAACTGTTTTGCCCACCAGCTTATAATCTTCCAACTCCTTTGGGTCGAGTCCATCGGGATTCCAAATAGCACCATCTTTCTCTCCAATAGCTACACATTTTGCTCCGTAGCGATGAAGATATCTCATAGAATGCAAGCCAACGTTGCCAAATCCCTATTTTAAAAGAAGGGAAAATAAAGTTTTTTATTTAGTCTTGCTTGAACCTCTTAATTTTTCTAGGAGCAGCTTCACGCAGTCCATCAACTTTCTAAAGAACTCAGGTGGCGCGGTGGTCAGAAGGCAGAATTGCAGGCTGATTCTCCGCCCGCTGCCAGTTCGATTCTCACTAGTTCAAGGCTGACTCAGCCTTCCATCTTTCCGAGGTCAGTAAAACGAGGAACCAGATTGTTGGGAGCAACACGCCGACTCTGTAAACCGCTTAGAGAGGGCTGTAAAAGGATGGTGAAACGATATAGAGGTGCTATTGCTATTGCAAGAAAAGCTTTAGAATCAAAACCACCCTATTCATGGCCATTCATGGGTAGACAGCCGGTACAGTGGCCGCAAAAATGCCACTCACGTGTTACTTGTAATAATCATTTGGCTGAAATTTACTATGTGTTTAATGTGAGAGAAATGTTCTTCCAACATTCTGTTTATTCAGAAATCAAACCTCAACTCTTAATGACAAGGATATGCGGGACTGCTGTACATCCTTGCCATTTTCTTGGCTTGATATGCGAGTAGTTTATCAGTCACACACACACACACACCCCAAAATGTACTTTTCCTCTTGTGACTTCCTAGCCTGGGGCACAGTCCTAAACCGCTTGATCATAAATTAATTCCTGAATATGTGCATTCATAGAATTTCTGCAGAGAACCACACAGAACAGTATTCTTCCAGTTTTGAGGAAGACACGTCTAACACCTGATTTAAAAGTTTGTGCGGCTCACGCGTATGAACTGCTGAACTTCCTTGCCTGAAGAATTAAGGATATCACTATCTTATCTCAAGGCTTTCCTTCCTTCCTTCCTTCCTTCCTTCCTTCCTTCCTTCCTTCCTTCCTTCCTTCCTTCCTTCCCTCCCTCCCTCCCCCATGTGACTCTTGCGAATCCACTACCTGGATAGCGAACGTCTTATCTCCAAATCCTGGAGTCATCCCCAAGAGGCTCATGTACGACGCTTCGTTGATGAAGTTCTCGATCCCATGAAAGACGCCACGACCGGTGGCCGAGATGCGGCCGTGGATCCCACCCTGGCTGATGGGTTTCCCTGTCACACAGGCGTGTGCATTGATGTCCTGCAAGAGAAGAGGAAGGACGTTCAGGCGAAAAGCAATGGGCAGACGTTCTCAAGACGTTTACTGTCAGGTCCGCCAGGCTCAGCTTGGCGCCTCGCAGGCATCCTGCCGTCAAAGGCTAGAAGGGGGAGGAAGGGCAGAGGGGCCATAAAGCTGGGGGTGGGCCTGATGGGAAAAAGGGAGGGGGGGAAATGACAGCTGATAAAAAAAAAACCCAGAGAAGCTCAGAGTCAGCTCGCACCAGTATCCAAGACCAGGCGCCCTGAGAAAGAACGTGGATTATCCAAAACACCTCAGTGTTCTCAAAACACAGTTCAGATTGGCTGAAGATGGGACTGGTCACAAGGGAAGGACTAGAATGAGGGGATACCTTTGTGTGTCTTTTGAGCATGGGAAGCCCAGAGCTCGCCTGACTTTACAGCAGCCAACATCCTTTAGTAAGAAAGACTTTCACTCCAACCCAATGGAGTCGAGGGTCATTCTTTCTTAAAGGATCAGATTGGAGACATCTGACATCTACTCTGACATCTACTCTGCCACGTGTTAACGCCTCCTCTGTCAACTTTTACCTTTACTGGGCTCCGATATCCAAGAACGGCCATATTCACACATCACAGCCTCCTCCGTGAGGAGTAATTTTCTACACTGCGTTATCTGACTTTTAGGACGAAGCTGAAAGATGGAAACGTCCTCCGGGTTTTGCTGGCGTGATTCTTCAGAACGGTGGGCGCTGCTTCACTTTGCCCTCGCTGGAGCCAGCTTCAAACGTAGCTGGGTTATATTTCTACTTTTTTGTACATGTTGGCATTCTTCAAAGAACAATGCACTGCAAATCATGAAGAAACCCAAAGCCACGACCAGAAACGGGGGAAAAAAATTGGGGTCTGCGTAACTGTGTATCTCATGATCCAACTTTTGCACGCCAAGTCACAAATACCAAACCAAACATTCTGGTTTCGGAGTTGTGGGGTTCGCACTTTGAGCGCTGTGCGTTTCTCCATCCTGGCTGACGCGGCAAGATGGAGACAATCCATTTGCAATTTTACCAGTGCTCTCTGAATTTCTGAAAGGGACTGAAATTCAGGAATCTTATCATATAAACATCCAGCTGCAAGCTTCTCTTTTTATTTATTTTTTCCCCTCCTCAGTAACGGATCGCAGCAGGAGTGTTAGAAAGAAAATAGAAACATCTCTGCTCCAGAGCACAAAGGCACAAATTGCTTCTTAATGAGAAACAGTAAAGTTGCTCAAATTCCTTCTCAAGATGGCCTGCGAGAAAGTCCTTGAGAATTGTGCTTAGAAACAACTTCTTTCACGTTTTTTGACAGCTGCCCAAAAGACTTGACGCAGAACGTCACAAATTTAGCTCATACTGTATTTGCTTTCCTTTTTCCCCCCTCTTTTGTTTACATTTGATGGGAATTCTTTCAAAATACAAATGTTCTTCCCTCTTGGCTTGTCTCGAGGTTTAATATATCTGACTCACCGCTTCCAGTTATTATTTTCTTTGGCCGATGAGTCAAGACTCATACGAAATGAAGCTCTTGCGTTTCATTTGTTATAAAGTGTATAATGCTGTTGTTGTCATAGTTCCCACATTATGCACCGTTAAAACTCTGCGGGCATATTCTGCTCAACCGTGTTCAGCTTTGCAATTTGAAGCTTAGTCAACAGAGGAGAGATGGCAGGGCCTAATCCATGGGTCTTCAAACTTGGCCCTTTTATGACTCATGGACTTCAACTCCCAGAATTTCTCAGCCAGGCATGCTGGCTGAGGAATTCTGGGAGTTGAAGTCCATGAGTCATAAAAGGGCCGAGTTTGAAGACCCCTGCCCTAACCAATGGGAAAGAGAGGCTGAAATTGTATCTATACACGGTCTAGAAGCCTCTGTGCCCCGTTCGGGCTCTGGCATAGTACATCTGGATGGTAAACATTGCATCTACAATTCATCACTTTCTGCACCAATCTTAAATTTTATTTAGGGGCTCAATTCTTCTCCCCTTGTCTAGATAAGGGAGATTATCAAGCACCTTGGAACAGCAACGAAACAACAAAACTGTTCATCTAATCTTAAACTGAAACGCTTTCGGCCAGAATCCCAAAAGTGCTTTTTTTTTCAAAAGGCAAAAGTGGATGTTCTTCGTTTTTCAGAATTCAGTCAGGACTGAAGAAGCTTCTCGGATAAGAAGTGAAAAGTCTTCAAAGGAAAAACAAGGACAATCCACCTGCCTTTTGAAAAAGCCCGTGGTCTGGATGACTGAGGATCTCCGTAGACGTTCGATCAGAACATCCTATAAAACACACATATTTTGGTTAATCAACTCTGGTCTATTAGCAGCTTTTTGAGCTTCACAAAAATCTTTGATGAAGCCAATCACAAGGTAGGTGAGATTTGTTTATTTGAATAAGCATTGCATCGTACGCAGGCGATCCCTACAAGGAAATGCCACTGGCTTTTAAATTCATGAACTGCACCAGTCAGCAATAGATCAATTCCTTTAGGCAACGAGCTATCGGTTACGATATAAAATGAGGATTTTCCAGTGAATTCTCTATTGCGCTAGACCCAAGACCAAGAACATGTCTATTTTTAGCAATTTGCTGGAAACAAGAGAAGAACGCCAGTGAATCAAGGCAGGAAAAACCTCTCTTAATAAATCTGGCCAAAAAAGGGAAAAGTTACTTAGAGCTGCAGCTTTATTGACTAGAATACTAAAGAGCAAAATTATTTTCCCCTTTTCTCTCCTCTCCACAATGTGTGTGTGTGTGGGAAAACAAAGGTCTGAAGAATTTACATGCGGAGCATCTGTCACTTGGTTGAATAGTCTTGCAATCTGGAGTGATTTTTTTTTTTTTGGCCAAACTTTTTAAGCAGTATCCATCTCAAATAAAATGTGAGAGAAGTCCATGGAGAGTCAGTCAAGAGGCTGTTCAGAAAACTTGTTTCCATGGTCGCCCTGAATAAGCAAAATGTTAACTCAGATGAACCGAAGTGGAATAATTCAAATGCTTGCTCATGCATGAATAATTAATTTTTTTTTTTTTTTGAAAGGAAGGACATTCTTTTTGTGGCCCAGAAAAAACCCGAGTCTCCAATTTTTCTCCCCTGCCTTCTAATTGAGGACGATTAGGTACAAAACTGAATTCAAAAGAAAAGCTCTCTGGCACCGACCGCATTTCCCAAAAGATTATTTTCCCCAGTCGATTGATGCAGCTGTCAAAATCAGAGAGCAGAGCTTTCAATTATTATTAAATATTGTCGATTGTTTTTTTTAGAATCGGGCCTGGTCTCGTTTTAGGGCTATTACGGCATGGATGCAATTCATGTCGAGAGATGAACTGTTTCCATAGTTTTATGCCAGTTTGTTAACACTTTACAGTGCGCACCAACAATGCAAAAACAACCACCTCAACATGTGAACGCCAGTTATGTTGCAATGAACTAAATACAGATTACTAGCACAGGTTAATCAAAGTCTTAACATTATTTAACCTCGAGTGGCAACAAAGGCCAAAGCTTGGGCCATCGAACCTTGCCAACGTGCCAAGATCTCCTCCTCCTCCATGTGCATCTTGATTCATTTATGGCTCCAATACACAGAGAACTAGCAGGCAAAGGAAGAGAAGCCAGCGGGGCCTTTGAATGTGACTCGATAGATTGTATTAACTCTATGAGGTAGAGGTTAACCTCTATGTGGTTGAGGAGCACTGTGGTGTAGGGAGAAAAAGGATGTGAAAAAGAAAAGAGGTTTGTCCTACGTGATGGCTGCTTATAAAACAAAATAGATCTTAACTGATCTGCAAGCTTCCAGGAGCAGATCAGAATCAAAATCGAGCTGGACGGGACCTTGGAGGTCTTCCAGCGCTCTGCTCCAGCAGGAGATCCTAACACCATTTCAGACAAGTGGCTGTCCAGTCTCTTCTTAAAAACTTTCGGTGGTGAAGCAACCACATCTGGAGGCAAGCTGTTCCACTGGTTAATTGTCCTCACTGTTAGGAAGATTCTCCTTAATTCCAGGTTGCTTCTCTCCTTATTTTCCATCCCTTGTTTCTTATCCTGCCTTCTGGTGCTTTGGAAAACAAATTAACACCCTCTTCTTTGCGCCAGCCTCTCAAACACTGGAATACGGCTATCACGTCACCCCTATTTCTTCTTTTCTTTAGACTACCCAAAACCCAATTCCTGCAACCGTTATTCGTTATGTTTTCGTCTCCGGGCCCTTGAATCATCTCAGTTGCTCTTCTCTGCACTTTTTTTTCCACCAAAGTCTCAGCATCTTTTTTGTAATGTGTGGCAGAGAAGCTCTCCTATCCCATGTTAGGTGACTCCCACTCAAATCACCTAGCACATCACTAGGGGGGGACAACAGAGGCACAGATGCCACCACCTGTCACGTTGGAGGAAAAGCTTTGCGTGGAATTGAGAATTAAAACTAGCTGGACTCATCATTCTGCAGACAGAAAGTTGAAGCTGAAGGACAACCCCTACATTGCAATTCTATTTGGGGAATTTGATTTATGAAAGAGTTCATCCTGGTTCCTGATGATGTTACCTAGTTTGGGTACTGAGACGTCCGCAGGAAAACCAAGTTCGGAGAGCACCAAGGACCCTTCGTGTTTCAAGCAGGAAAGCGTTTCAGAGATATACGTTTTTCTAATTAAAACTATTGGAGGACAGACTCTTATTCAACAGTGATGCTTGCAGACCTATAGATCTTATGTTGGCCTTACACTGTTTTTCCAAAGAACTGCAAATCTGCTCCAGGTCTATGTTAGGTGTCATGGTTCCGATAAATGAGACAGTTCAAGCAAAATGCAAGCATTGTTTATCTAGGTAAAGGTAAAGGTTCCCCCGCACATGTGTGCTAGTCGTTTCCGACTCTAGGGACCGGTGCTCATCTCCGTTTCAAAACTGAAGAGCCAGCGCTTGTCCGAGGTCATCTCCATGGTCATGTGGCCAGCATGACTAGAAGCCAAAGGCGCACGGAACGCTGTTACCTTCCCACCGTAGTGGTCCCTATTTTTCTACTTGCATTTTTACGTGCTTTCAAACGGCTAGGTTGGCAGAAGCTGGGACGAGTAACAGGCACTGTTACATGGCACTTGGGATTCGACCCGCCAAGCTGCCGACCTCCTGATCGACAAGCTCAGCGTCCCAACCCACTGAGCCACCGCGTCCCTCTATTGTTTATCTAAAAAGTCTTAATAATGAAACGAAACATCGGCACTCGTGGAGGGATGCCAGAATCTGAAATCTCCTTCCCCCAAAACCCATCGTAACACACACACAATCCCCGCCCTTATCTACATGTCATAAATCACATTATCCAATTAGTTTTACATTATGAGGTTTCCCTTCCCATTCTGTACGCGGGCTTTTCTAATCTTCTCAAAATAGCCGTTAGAAAATTCCCTCCCTTCAAGATTCAAAGCGAAGCAGTTTAAACAAAAGACTGTCTCTTATATTGTCAGTGCAAAAAAAACATGTCAGTGTTTGCAGCACTGACATCAGGTTGCACGCAACTTGAAGAACATGTCGTAAGGCCACTGTGCCATAAGCGAAGCTTGCGCTTCGGTTCAGAACTTACATAGTGTCCTATGGTATTAGCGTAGGTGTCTGCAATCCACGACATCTCCCGCTCACCGGTGCTCATGTCAGGCGCGGGCACATCCACACCAGGCCCTGTTTGGCGCAATCAGGAACAAAGAGGGGAACGCACCATTAAACACAGACCATTCCGTGCATGGAAACCAGAAGACTCAGCTGTGGTATTGCTTATGGTTAGGTTAAGGTTACGCTGCAAAGCCATGAATACAAGTAACATTGTCCTTATTAATGGATGCAACGATTGTGGTCTAAATGGAGGGAAACGTCCCCATTCAATTAGAAGACAAAAAGTAGAAGACTATCCCTACTTCTAGAAAAAAAGTAATCTGTACCTTAAAGTTTTGTTGTTGTTTTTTAAAGATAGTGGGAAGGTGGAACATACTGACTTGTACCCCAAGCTACCAAAGGATGCTTATAAATTGTACGTTTTTCTTCTTTCTCAAGCCGTTTGTTCTGCTCTATCGCATCTTGTCAAGGAATGGCCCCTGGCTTCCAGAAAGGGCTCAGGGTCCACGGAATAGTTGCGGGTGGAAAGAAGGGAAGGGAAATTTGTTCCTATGATTTGGATGCTGGAGAGATTATTAAAGAGCAAACGGCATGCTTACAGCAAAAAAGAGAACAGGATAAAACCAGGCACTTCTCCAACCCAGCCCAGAGCTCGGTTATGAAGTGAACAAATTAGACAAATTGCTCTTTTGATTTGACAGCTTAATGAGCCAAGCAAAGAGCTGATTTCTTTAATATGATTCTGTAGGTATGCTTGATGTGGAGTGCTGAGGACAGAGGTGTGACAATTCATCAACTTGGAAGAATTTTGTTCCCAGATAAATGAATTTTCCAACATCCCTGGAGCCAAATGCACAGAGCATGCAAGCCAAGGCTTTTGCTGTAACCTGATTAATTAAAATAAGGAAACAAAAACACTCTTGTCTTTCAGTACCACATATGCAGTACTGCGTTCAAGTTACCAGTGCTCTTCTTAGAAAATTAGCAACTACATGGTCTCCTTTAATCCACACAATATGCACAAGAATGAAGAGACCCCTATCTGATGATTTAAAAGCCCTGATATGCAAACCTGGCTGGCAAAACAAGAAAGCTAGAATTAAGTTGAAAAAATTTCTAATTTTATTAGAAAAACTGTTTTATTAGAGAGGATCCTAAACTGTCCGTTAGTGGGCTAAAGGGAGATTCTGAAATAAAAGGAAATTTGAGTACTAGATTTAAAATAGTCAGAAAGTAGCAAAAAAAACCCACAGGGGATTAATTGGTTGAATATTGAAGATTTAGATTAACAAGGGAAATTTAAATTAATAGGCTTGAATGATTGATTAGCCCAGTGTATATAGATGATGCATCTGAGCTAATAAGATACTCTATTTATTAAGGCGGTGATCTATTAGGATGGGAAGTAGAAAATATTTATGGAATAGAATAAGAAGATATTTTAAGTTTTAATAGGTGTATTTTAGATATTTAAAATTTCTATGAAATGAGATGCAAGGAAATTTGGGTTACCTGGAAGTTAAATACTATGGATATTAAAGGTTAAATTGGAATACTGTAACTAAAAATCAAAGTTGGTAAAATTTTGTAACAGGACATCGATTGTCTACTGAGATCTATTATGTATAAGCAAAAAGAAAAAAAGTATTTATTAATGAGATACTGAAATTTTTTACTGCATTTTGATATAATTAGAAATTTATTAGCATAAATATGAAACAGCAAATGTCAACGGAAACCGAGAAGAAATATTTGATGGCGTAAAATGAGATACTCGCTAATGATTGTATTACTGACCTACTGTTTAAGCCAATTACCACATTGCCTTCCAAAATGTTATTCTTAACCCTATAAAATCTAATAAAATGTTTAAAAAAATAAAAGTTACCAGTGCTATTTTGGGGGCAGGGTGGGTGGGTGAAGGCACAGTTGGAGAGTACTGCTGAATGATCCCTCTCGCCCAAATCAATACAGATATTCCAGTATTACATACCAATAAAGCCTTTCTTTGCAAGTTCTATGGTAAACCGTCTTGTGATTTTTTCCAGTTCATTGTCCTACAGCAAGAAAGGAGAGAGTTAATATCCAGGAGGGGGGCAAGCAAGCAATGCCTAAGGTCAACGCTCATGATTTTAACAAAGGGTTAGCCAATAGTTCCTAGGCCAGGGATAGGCAACCTTGGCTCTTTTATGACTCGTGGACTTCAACTCCCAGAATTCCTGAGCCAGCTTGGCTCAGCTTGGAAACCTCTCCCTTTCCCCTCAGCATGGCTGGCTCAGGAATTCTGGGAGTTGAAGTCCACGAGTCATGAAGGGGCCTAGGCCTAGGCCAGGGGTAGGCAACCTTGGCTATTTTATGACTGGTGGACTTCAAGTGGAACCGCTTACCAGCTGAACTCCGGATGGCCCCCGACCTTCGCTCCTTCCGGCGTGATCTAAAAGCTTATCTATTCGAACAAGCCGGCCTGGCCTGATGGATTTGGGTTTTAAAATTTATTTAACTAATGTATTCTTATTTTATTGCCCTATACACCGCCCTGAGTCCTTCAGGAGAAGGGCGGTATATAAATCAAATAAATAAATAAATAAACTCCCAGAATTCCTGAGTCAGCGTGGGGGAACTAAGGCCCCTTCATGACTCCTGAACTTCAACTCCCAGAATTCCTGAGCCAACATGGCTCAGCTTGGAAACCTCCCCCTTTCCCCTCAGCATGGCTGGCTCAGGAATTCTGGGAGTTGAAGTCCACGAGTCACAAAAGAGCCAAGGTTGCCTACCCCTGGCCTAGGCCGCTTTATGACTGGTGGACTTCAACTCCCAGAATTCCTGAGCCAGCATGGCTCAGCTTGGAAACCTCTCCCTTTCCCCTCAGCATGGCAGGCTCAGGAATTCTGGGAGTTGAAGTCCACGAGTCACAAAAGAGCCAAGGTTGCCTACCCCTGCCATAGGCTATCTGCTAATCCAGGCCTAGCCACCCTGCAATAAAAAGTGAGGTACCAGCCCAACCCATTGTTTTGGACTTGATGTGCACTTGGAAAGTAACTGCTGCTATTGATCCTTCCCGACCTCTGAACTCAAAAATGCCAGCATGAGGGAAGGGAGCTTATTCTACAACGGGACAGCTGTGAGGTCAGGGAAAAATTACGGGATCGCGGGGAAAATGTGTTTATTGCGCTGTAAAATTTCCTCCCTCTTCCAAGTAAAGAAAGAAAAGGAGAGAGTTCGATTCTCACTTGGCTCAAGGCTGACACAGCCATTCATCCTTCTGAGGTCAGTAAAATGAGGACCCAGATTGTTGGGGGCGACGTGCCGGCTCTGTAAACCCCTTACGAGAGAGGGTTGTAAAGCACGGTGAAGCGGTTTATAAGTCTGCTATTGCTAATCGGTCACTGCGGTCACATTAAGCATTTTTAATGCTTCCAGGACAGGAAGGCCTGGAGGAACGTTGTCCATAGGGTCGCGATGGGTCGGACTCGACTTCGCAGCTCACAACAACAGCTGTTTTTAAGATTTGTGACCTTGCTCTAGATCTCCACGGTCTCATTGTTAACGACTTTTAATGGAGCCAACTGTCACTTTAGGATTGCTAGAAACACACCATAAATAAAACGAAGCATTACAATATTCTAATGCAATGATTCTGAACCACCCTTTTTATCTTGAAGCCTTCCGATTGGAATAAATCCTTTTTATTTCATTCCTCTAAGTGTTTGTCACTGCACAGCACATACCTCCAAAACATAGGTTGGCTTGCGAAGCGGTTTCTAGTTTACATTCTAACCTGTGTAGAATGAGAGCGTGCGAGGCAAACTGCTCTTTTATTGGCATATTGGCCAAAACATGCAACATTGGATCAATATTGCATGCTTCCTTATATACAGGTAACTCTTGACTTACAACAGTTCATTTAAGTGACTGTCCGAAGTTACAACGGCTCTCAAAAAGAATGACTTGTGGTCATTCTTCACACTTATGACCGTTGCAACATTCCCCGTGATCAAAATCCAGCTTTTTGGCAACCGACTCATATTTTGTGACGGTTGCGGCGTCCCGGGGCCATTTGATCCCTTTGTGCGGCCTTCTGACAAGCGAAGTCAATGAGGAAGCCAGATTCGCTTAACAACAACGTGTGACTGACTTAACAACTGCAGTGATTCACTAAACAACCGTGGCAAATAAAAGTCATAAAATGGGGCGAAACTCGCTTAACAAATGTGTCCCTTAGCAGCAGAAATTTGGGGGTGTCAATTAAGGTTGTAAGTCAAGGACTACCTGTAGGGACATGGGCACAATTTGGCCGCTAACCAAGTCATTCTTTTTGTTTCAGAAAAAAGGGTGACAGCCTCAATTGACCAAAATAAGGGCAGGCAGCACTCGTAGGCTGAACTGGCAACTTTTCCTGTGATTCAAATGTTTATTGCTAGGTATGCATGTATACAATTAATCTCCCCACACCAAGAAAATACAGAATTCATTGCATTATCCTAACTGGTCTATGTCAGGAAAACAGCGCTTGAGATATCTAAGCCTAAACATGCCGATTAAAAGCATATTTTTCTGGAATTTGAACTTACTGTATATAGCCTAGGATTGATCTTAACACCAGCCTTTGCACCACCAAATGGCACATCTGAAAACAAATGTTCACGCTTAAGTTTAAAAAAAACAAAACAAAGGACAAGAATGTAAAGATGGTAAAGATTTAACTTATCACTAGCTCGGGTGCCTGTCTGCTTTTTCCACTTCAGGAATTAGTCACAGAGATATCAACAGAAAATGGGGGGGGGGGAATGAAAAAACAACCACCACCACAACCCACAGACAATGATTTGTTTTAAAATAATTCAGCATGCTCTTCAACATAATGAAAAGAGATTCACAACTGATTTTTTTTTACAAGAATTGTTTACGTATGAAAAAGAGCATATTTCTTTTTATATATTGCAACTTTTAATTAGGTCCGCAAACCTCTACAAAGGTTTGATGGTAGTCGAGGGACTTTTTCGGATTCAGGCCTTTTTAAGACCAGTGGCACCGCTCTGCTCGGAGATATGCTGACTATTTCTTGTTTCGCTAAGTTGGATCAGCCAGGACAGGAGTTTTAAAAAGCTAGCGTTAACCTCAGATTTAATCAACTTTTTCTCTGTTTCGTAAACGGAAAAAAAGGAGCTGCACACGCTGAGCCTGGATGAAGACTGGAAATGTTATTTCTGAAAAGCTGCTCTAAAAAGTGGCAGAGCAGACAGCTCTACTCCAGCGATATCCTCAGTGGCGGGATTCAAATAGGTGAACAACCGGTTCTGTGTGTGTAGATGACGCTTGCGGAAGTCCATTCCGGGCCTGGGCAACAAAAAATTAGCTACTGGTTCTGCCGAAGTGGTGCGAACCAGCTGAATCCCACCCACTGGATATCCTTCATTTTCAGGCACGCCAAGGAAACAGAAAAATTAAAAACTCCAAGGAAAGCATAGACCTTGCAAGTGCAGCCCACCCACCCAAAATTACTAGCTATTACATGGGAATAATCCCACACAGCTCATAAAACATCTGACAAAATTAAAGGCCCTGGCTTTAGAGGGACGTGTGGGTCCCAGGCGTTCATTTGGAATTACTTACCAACTACTGCACACTTGTATGTCATAAGAGAAGCTAAAGCTTTTACTTCATCCACACTCACTTCCGTGCTGTAACGAATACCTGTTTAAAAAGAAAAAAATGAATGTTAATGGCCGAGGCATGTGTCACCTGCTAGTAAGAAACAAGCCGCAAGCACTAAAATAGTTTTGGGAGGGATAGTAAGGGCTATAGGCCACATGATCAGGAAGATTTTAACGTGTTTGAGCAACATGGTGGAACTAAGGTAACATACGACATACGACCGACAATCTGTGCTGGCCTGGCGAGTTTCTAGTTGTTTTGGAACTGTTGGTGAGACCGTTAAAAGTCGTTGGCGCTGTTTGAATTTGTTCGACCAGCAGCAAGATCTGACTGCTGGCCCAGTGATGGATTGTATTGCAAATCAGGGCTGTTTCCAGAGGAGGCAGAGGAGGAGAGGACCTGGAGCTTATGGAGCGAAGGAACTGGATGAGGCTGTCGGCAGGCCCAGAGCAAGAGAGAGAGGCTTTTGGAGGAGTTGGTGGCTGCGGCAGCAGCGTGCTCCAGGGGCGAAAAGAAGCAAGGCCTCTTTAAGGAAAGGGTGGAAGAGTCAGCATCAGAAAAAGGAAAGAAGTCGAGGTTGTCAGAATACAAGCTAACTTGAGGGCTAATCCACATGGAGCCCCATTTCCATCTGTCCTGTTTGCCATCGTTCACTCCCTAGAGACTAAAATGGACAATGTGAAATTTGAGCGGGCCCCGAACAAGGAGTATATATCGGAGGTGGTGACCCTTTAAGAGCTGTATGCAACGAAATTTCATTTTGATGTATGCCGATTGGTGTACATTCAAAGTGACAATAAAGTTATCATCATCATCATCATAAAAGGAAGACAACTATTAAAAAAGCCATTTATTGGGGGAGGCAAAAGACAATGCAATCTATTTTGCCCAATCTTTTGGCGATCGGAAAAAGCAACGCCGTTCCATCAGCTCTCGTCGTCGTTCCGCCACACAAACCCACAAATGTGAGTTATTTTGTTCCAAGGGTTGAATGTAATCATCTTCACATCTGGTTTTAAACAGGAATCCAGCCCAACTGCAGGCTCTCGTCCCAACTTCGTTGCCGTGATTCTGTAAATACTTTTTATTAACCTAGTATTATTCACCAGGGCTCATTTTGAAACACTGTATGTGCCGCTTTTGGGTCTGGAAAAGCCGACTGTGAGAAAGCCAACGCTAACAAGACAGCTATTATGCCACATTCAAAGTAGCAGGCAGAAGATTGACCGAATAATATACACAACGGAATTTAAGGAGGCTATCAACTGAATGAAGACATCAAAAAAAATCAATTTCAATGAAAAAAAGCTGTGAAATGAAATATAAACAAAGCTTCACATCCCGAACCCGAATAGAGAAGAAAAAAATAAGGAAACAACCGAACTAGAAATAAGGAGAAATTTCCTGGTGATGAGAAGGGTCAATCAGTGGAATAGCTTGCCTCCAGAAGTTGGTGTGGAGATTTGTAAGATGAGATTGGACAGCCATTTGTTTGGAATGGTATAGGGCAGGGGGGTACGCAACCTTGGCTTTTACGACTCGTGGACTTCAACTCCCAGAATTCCTGAGCCAGCCACGCTGAGGGGAAAGGGAGAGGTTTCCAAGCTGAGCCACGCTGGCTGAGGAATTCTGGGAGTTGAAGTCCACGAGTCATAAAAGAGCCAAGGTTGCCTGCCCCTGGTCTAGGCCTAAGCTGCTTTATAACTTGTGGACTTCAACTCCCAGAATTCCTGAGCCAGCCACGCTGAGGGGAAAGGGAGAGGTTTTCAAGCTGAGCCATGCCAGCTCAGGAATTCTGGGAGTTGAAGTCCACGAGTCATAAAAGAGCCAAGGTTGCCTACCCCTGGCCTAGGCCTAGGCCGCTTTATGACTGGTGGACTTCAACTCCCAGAATTCCTGAGCCACCATGGCTCAGCTTGGAAACCTCTCCCGTTCCCCTCAGCATGGCAGGCTCATGAATTCTGGGAGTTGCAAGTCCACGAGTCACAAAAGAGCCAAGGTTGCCTACCCCTGGCCTAGGCCGCTTTATGACTGGTGGACTTCAACTCCCAGAATTCCTGAGCCACCATGGCTCAGCTTGGAAACCTCTCCCTTTCCCCTCAGCATGGCAGGCTCAGGAATTCTGGGAGTTGAAGTCCACCAGTCATAAAAGAGCCAAGGTGGCCTACCCCTGGTATAGGGTCTCCTGCTTGAGCTAGACTTAGGAGGCCTCCAACGTCCCTTTGAACTCTTGTTATTCTATATTCGTAAATGGTATTAGTGCTTGTTCAGCAAGACCTACAACTCCGCATGACTCATAATCAGTCGTGGCTCCTACTGACTGATTTAAAACACATGCCAAGTGAAAAAGTCCACAATAGCTTGGATTCAGCTGCTAAAATATGAAAAGGCAAAGTTTTTCCCCCGTCCGGTCACGTCCGCCTCGAGGGGATGGTGTTCATCTCCGTTTCTTAGCCAAAGGAGCCAGCGTCGTCCGAAGACATTTCCGTGGTTATGTGGCCAGCATGATTCTACACTGAGCACAATGGAACCCATCACCTTCCCGCCAAAGCGATACCTATTGATCTACTCGCATTTTGCATGTTTTGAACTGCTGGGCGGGCAGGAGCTGGGGCAAGTAATAGGAGCTCACCCCCATCGTGTGGTGCTCGGGTCTCAAACCCAGGCTGTCAACCTCAGCATCTTTAACCACTGAGCCACTGTGCCCCCTTTTGCTAAACTACAAAACGGCATGCTAATACGGACGTTGGATTTCTCTGGCATAAGCCATCTAAAAAAAGGTAAAGGTAAAGGTTCCCCCGCACATGTGTGCTAGTCGTTTCCGACTCTAGGGGCCGGTGCTCATCTCTGTTTCAAAGCCGAAGAGCCAGCGCTTGTCCGAGGACGTCTCCGTGGTCATGTGGCCGGCATGACTAGACGCCAAAGGCGCACAGAACGCTGTTACCTTCCCACCGGAGTGGTCCCTATTTTTCTACTTGCATTTTTACGTGCTTTCGAACTGCTAGGTTGGCAGAAGCTGGGACGAGTAACAGACGCTCACTCTGTTACGCGGCACTCGGGATTTGACCCGCCAAATCTACCAACTCTTATTCTGTGAAATCTAGTCAATAGAGTATTTACTTTTGGGGGGGGGAGGAGGAAAGAGACGAATTACTTTTTAATGCCTGCAATGTACAACTTTCATTTTGCAAAGTCTGCCGTACAGGAAGGAAGCTGTCACTTCCTCATTTCAGCTGCCTGGAAGCACATTAATGTCTGCTTCCTGCTCTCTTATTTAGTGTTACCTAACCCTCCCCAATTAAGGAATGAACAAGTTCACAGTCGCTCTCATTGCGCTCTTATTTTAATAATTAAAAACTTACCAAGCTGGCGTTTGCCACAAGGCATTTAAACACGGCATCGCAAATGCTATCAACCCGCTTAAAAGCAACTCTTGACAACATAATGAAAGTCTCCCGTTAACTAAAAAGAAAGAGAAAATGAATGTACTCCATTTGTTAGGAACCAGGAATTATAAAATTTAAGGCTCTTAAGAAATTGTTCCTGAATGTAATGGAGACTTTGATTATGCACGAGAAGAAGGAAAAAAAAGACATGTTAAGAGAATATATTATCGCAATGGTAGAGCACTTGTATCTAGGAATAAAATAGGAACAACTTTGAAAGCAATAAAAACAACTGGGCCTATACTTGTGCCCATGCATCTCTTATTCTGTTTTTAATCTGGAAAACCTGTTTCAGGATCACTCAAGCCGATGTTACCTATTACAATTGCAAAAAGAAACATCTGCAAGTAAACAACCAAGCTTGTAGAGTACAAAGAACTTCACAGTTTAACCCTGAGCTATATTAGTGTTTCATTTCAGAGGCTAAGGTATTTATTGCAATTGGACTGGTCTCCAGAAGTTGTGGATGCTTCATTATTAGAGGTTTTGAACGGCCATTGGTCTGAAATGGAATAGGGCTTCCCCGCTTCAGCGTGGGGGGGGGTTGGACTAGAAGACCTCCAAGGTCCCTCCCATCTCTTGTTATTCTGTTCTGTTCTTTTGTGCCTTTTATTTCAAGAGACGGGATAAAACAGCCGTTGGAAAGGCAAGAAAAATCGCACCGAGGTTAGCAGCATCGTGCCCAACCAAGGCTAAGTAAGATTCACTTTGTCTAATAAGTGCTTAAGAGGCGATACGCTTTTCTGTTATAAAGGCCTCCTACTGCAAAATGACTCATCGCCATGGGTAAAACTTTCCACTGGAACTGGCACAAAAATGTTGTTTGTGGAGGATTTTCCTTCCCTTCGGCACACCCAAAAAAGAAAGTTAACGAAGTAGGACATCGCGGTCTGCAAAGAACAGACTCGACTCCGTTGTACTGAAGCAGCAATGAAAAAAAATCACCAAAGAATCCTGCTCAGTTCGTGAGCTTTTAACTTCCTTCTGGAAAAGTCAGACTTGTAGGTAAAACTGTACACGTACGGACAATTTAGCAGCTGCTTACAAACCGCAATAATTCAGCTTGTGAATGGCGATACAAAAACCTGGCGAAGCAAAGATCTTAGCTACCGGTGTTAGTAATAGATCCAATTTAGGAATAAAGTAGCTAAACCCCAAGTCCCTTAAATAAAGCTTATATAGGATGGGATATTTTCATATTTTATAGCAAAGAACAGAGCCATCTGCAGGGGATCAGCTATCCCATAAACCCCAGACTTCCTGGAAAATCCTTACTCCTCTGCCAGGAAACACCAACATGTTTTGCTTTGTTGCCAAATTCCTAGATATTTTTTTTTTTAGATGGGGCAGTTCCTGGAAGATAAGACACCCTAGATCAGAGGTCTTCAAACTCGGCCCTTTTATGACTCATGGACTTCAACTCCCAGAATTCCTCAGCCAGTGTGCCTGGCTGAGGAATTCTGGGAGTTGAAGTCCATGAGTCATAAAAGGGCCGAGTTTGAAGACCCCTGCCCTAGATCCTTGAGTCAAGTTTGCGATGGACAAAGGGAAATCATGAAACGGAACCAAAACCCGAAGCCATCATGCATTACGTGGGTTTAGGTTTAACCAAACAGCTTTGGACATTTTAACTTTTTAGCAACAACACACTAATTGGGAAGCAAGCACACGTCCAGTTGCTTACGCACTACTCAAGAGGAAAAAAAAAAGACACTCAACATTAAGAAGCTAATGGGGATTTTAAAAACGAGTGATGTTTGCAAATCGCAGAGATGTCCTAAAACAACCATTGTAATCGGGCTTAAGGCTCTGCTAGTTGATCCAAGAGGTAGAAAGACAAAGCAAATGTCAACAGGACGATTTATTCCAGAGATGTCAAACACAAGTCCCGGGGGCCGGATGCGGCCCGTGAAGTACCCTATCTACCTACCCTATCTATCTATCTATCTATCTATCTATCTATCTATCTATCTATCCTATCTGTCTCTATCTACCCTCTTATCTTGCCTATCCTATTTACCTACCCTATCTGTGCTATCTATCCTATCTACTCTATCTACCCTATCTTATCTATCCTATCTACCTACCCCAGACATGTCAAACACAAGGCCCGGGGGCCAGATCCGGCCCGCAAAGTGGTTTCATGCGGCCCGCGAAGCCATCCTGGAAACAGTGAGGGAACGGCCCCCACTGCCTTGGCCCTGGCCCAGAGACCCTCCTTCTGCCAGAGACCCTCAGATCTGTCCCACTCCTGCCCGGGCCCCCATAGGCACCCTTGATGCGAACGATGTAGAGCTGGCCACGCCCACCCAGTAGGTCATAGGCACTCTGGCCACGCCCACCCAGTAGGCCACACCCACCCAGCCCCCTGAGGGTAACCGCAATGCTGATGCGGCCCTCCATGAAATTGAGTTTGACACCCCTGATTTTTTTTCAATAGGAATGCTGCTAAGGGGAACAATGGTTTCCTTTAAGATTGTGCATCTCCGCTAAGAGTCTGGATAAAGCAGAGATTAATGTATGACGCTCCATTACTAGAAGGTCATTCCTGTTTCCTGCACCTTGTTAGGACACTTTTGAGTTCTCTGGACAGCTGTCTATATGATGAATAGGAACAGCTGGAGTTTCTTCTGAAGTGCCACCTCCAAAGCACATGATCATACAGGCAAACCAACACCAGTGTACTGTTTACTGTATTATGATTGATTGTGAATTGTTTGCATGGTTTTCCTTATGAGAGACAGAGAGAGAGAGAGAGAGAGAGAGAGAGAGAGAGAGAGAGAGAGAGAGAGAGAGAGAGAGAGAGAATCTAAATCCCAATAAAGAAGTCCAAAACCCAGGCACCTTACAAAATTAGGACTAAGAATTTTTAATCAATGCATGATACTGCTACTGTTTCTTTCCATTACTGAAAATGTGCTTCTTAAGGTTTTAAGAAATATTTAGGAAGTGAAATTTAACGGCATATTTAAAGATGCTCTTGAAGCCGTAATGTACGGGAGTTTAGATAACCACAGCCGTTTAAAAATGAAATCCACAAAGTCAGCTAAGCATAGCAAGATGTATATCTTAACTCACAGGTCTGCAACCCGCGGCTCTGGAGCCGCATGCGGCTCTTTCAGCCATCTCCTGCGGCTCCCAGCCCTCTGCCATGTGCAGTCCAAAAAAAAAAAAAGTTCAACCAATCAATTCAAATATGCAGGGTAGGTGCATATCTCACCTTGGCTCCACTCTTCAGTCAAACCCTGTTTTGCGCATGCGCGCATGTATGCGCATGTGCACACATTTTTTTTGCGGCTCCCAGTTTTTCCTTTTGGGAGGGAACCGGTTCCGAGTGGCTCTTTCACTGTTTCAGGTTGCTGACCCCTGTCTTAACTAGTCCAACTGACTTGGAATACAGATTGAAAATATTTCTCAGGTGATAAATCAGCTCTGGGCAGAGTTTCTAAAACCACGGCAAAAAGATGGGAGAAATATTGGGATGTTTGGCAAACATATCTACTCTGAAACAGCAAGGAGACACTGACAATTATCCTTTTGCCACTATGACACAATATATACAATGCTATGTTGAAAACTTCTTTGAAAACTTCTTCTTTGAGAACAAGGGTTCTCAATAAAACTTTTTCAATATGACAATGTCTATATTTCATTGTATTTATTACAAAATTTATTTCCACCAGTTTCGTTTCAAATCGACTCTGGCTGGCTTACATCATAAAAACATTAAAATCATCATATAAATATGCCAAATAAGATCACAATACAATACAAACAGAATAAAACCATTGATACATATGAGAATGCAGATTTTACAAAAGGCGAATAGCATTTACTTTTTATCCTATATTTACACTTTTAATACTTGTTCTTGCTTCTTGCTAAACGTAAAGACGCCATGCCAGTTTTTATTTACTTCGACTGTAATGGTTTAAAGAACAATTATCTAAATTTTTTAAAAAAATAGGGCATAAGTTATTATCAATGGAAATAGATTCCTGCTTCTTGAAGTAATTTACAAGACATTTTTTCCAAAAGTCAGAAAGTATGGTAATCGAGAATTCTTGACTAGAAATCTCAACTACGTTCAAGGTTTTTCAATACCACAATGCGTACCGCTTCTAAAGACAGGGATGATGTGTGAACCAGCAATTAAAATTAGTTCAATACCCCAATGGGTATTCCCAATGGAATTATTTAAAGGACCGCCATAGAGTCAAGCTTTCAACTTTATTACAGACGATCGATCTTTAAGATACAATAATTTTTCTTTTATATTTAACCTGTCAAGGAATAATTCAGCAATACCCCCCAAAATATGCCAAAACCCAGAGATTGTCATATTAGACATGTTAGAAGGGTCTCACTCCCTTCAAACTCTTGGACTGTGCCAGAAACTGCTAGTGTTTGTTACTTATACATTATGTAAAAAAAGCGACAATGTGTAAGTTGGTGTGAAGTTTTAATGTTACAGAGAAGGAAGACTACCTTATCCTAATTCGCAACAATTAAATACAGAAAAAGGGAGGGTGCTAAGGAAACGAAAAGAAAATTAGAGCAAATCCACAAAAAGCAAGTGGATGTAGAAGATGACCAGGCTGAGTCTGAGGGAGGGGTCAAATGCGTCATCAGTCTCAAGTGTCTCTTCGCGCCCACAAGTGATCTAAGTCCAGCCTACCTTGAATTCCTTTGGCTCTTACTGTATCTACCGCCTACTTGCTTTGACAGTTAGTAGTTCAGGTACTTGTGTATAGAGCTTAAGTTTGCAATAAATCTTTACACCCATTTGAATTGCCTGGATCTTTTGGTTTCCCTGCCACCGGACAGTGGGTCACTTGTGTCTTCCAAACATCTCCGCCTAGCGCAAAGGCAGCAGCTTTGTTATTGGCAGGCCCATAGGCATGGCATCCATGTTATGAATCTACTATCTTCCCCAACGTTTCGTAGAAAACATTCACAAGCAAATAATTCAAACACTCTAAAGCTGCCTTGGCAGCCTTGAGAGCGGTGTGGGGGAGTAATGGAGTTCAACACACTAAAATGGAGAATATCTGCTGGGTTCTTGGGAGTCGCTGCTATTTACCAGCACCCGGGAACTCGAAAGAAGCCAATCCAAAATTTACCAGAGCTCCTTCAAGCAAGACTTGGAAATCAATATTAAGTGGATTTTGGTTTCCTACATAGGTTGGGGGAAAAATATTATGGCTCTTTAGAGAATGACGTTGGGACACAGAACTTTGGTCAGCAACATTGGAGAGGCTGTATTATGTGGCAGAAGTTACTTCAAGATTCAAAGCCACACAAAGAAACCAATCTGGAAACTACAAGAAAATATTGCCTTTGTCTTGGGTGATTCTGAAGTTATCTTCACTCCACGTAGACATCAAAGAACAAACTGTCTGCATCAAAGCAATTATTTTATTCGGTATCCTTCAGAAGCCACAATGGAATGTTTAAATCTTGTATCAAAACTAATCTGGACAGGCTGAACTGGGACCACCCATATTTGAAGAGTTCCAAGAGAGAGAGACTCTATTTCCCAGCCACATAAACTTCACATCTGGAACCTTCAACAAAGAGTTTTCAGCATTTCTTTTGTAAAATTCATGATCCAATAAAACATATATTTGGGTATGCTGATATGGTAGATGCCTGCAAACTCCACAGAAAACTCTTATTTTTCTCATGCAACTCAAGCAAGAATGGACTATGGACTGCAGGAAATTGTCAGAACTTGCAGAAAAAGCTTGTTTATCACACGGGGGAACTAAAGCAGGGAAGAAAAGGGAGGAACGCTACTTCCTCCTTCCTCCGCTACTTCCTCCTTCCTTCAGAGGACAAGTATGTCTCCATTATATAAAAATGCACCTTTCTAACCTTTGGTGCAGGTTTTCTTATCGAAAGAATCAGGTAACACTCTGGAAAAGATGTTTTGCGAGTCTCACCATGCTGGCCGTTGTGCTTAAGCAATCGTCAACTGCCGGATACACTACATGAATAAGTCAGTGACCACACACACACACACAAAGATAAATGTCCGAGTGAACTTTCCAATTCATTTTAACTGCAACGTTTCACAGCAAATCTAGTGCTTCGGAGACCAAATTAGGAACTGGGACAAACTCTCAGCCACACAAACCCAGTGTGTGACTGTGCCCCTTAACTTTTTCTCAGCGCAAACGTGTAAAGAGCTGTTTCCGGGAAAGAACTGGAGGAAGATAAGATACCTTTGAGCTCTTATGGAAAACCTGGGATGCAGGTGTACCAAACAAGGGGTGGGATGAATCACACAGTATCCAAAGATGTTTTCTGTAGCCTGCAGGGGTGAATGCTGCCAATTCTCAGCTTACTTTTTGCCTCCTTTTAAGGGTGGGGCGATTCAAAACAAAGAGCGCTACTAGTGTGACACCTCTTTTCCTTTGCAAAAATGGCCGGGGGATCCACACAACATCAAAGGCCACACAGTAGTCACACAGTAAACAGCCAAACTACCAAAAGAAGCCAATCTGTTTCAAGTATTAAGGCTTTAATTTCCCCTCTCACACCGCCCCCCCAGAGCATACCCTAGCATGAAGCAAGTAAGGGAAATTGCTATAAGGTTCCTCAATTCTTACTTGCAGCGACTTCCATACTTAAGGCTCCTTATCTTCCGTTTTTTCTACTGAAGAGGGGTGCCTAAGTCTTTAAAAAGGTTAACCAGAATAAGCAGGGATGGCAGGAAATGTATCTATGCAACAACCATTAAACAAAAGACCAGTCTCCAGGACACAAATCGGCACTTCCCTCTTGAAAAATCACCAAAAAACCCCCACAAACTTGGAAGTTTTTCTTTATATAGTAAGCAAGCCAGCCAAGCTGTAAATGCAGATAGGATCCCACAACCAATTTTCTCATAACTGAAAAATGCACTTTAACACAATCCCTGCACTATTCTGCAACAGAATTTTTTTTTAAAAAAAGAGTTTATTAGGAGGTCACGCTAAGCAAAGGATACGGGCTTGTTAATTATTTCAGTAGGGCCAACTTTGGAAAGAGATTTTTTTTTCCCCATTTCTACTCAGCAGTAAACACTGGTGCAATGCTATCACACCCTCCACACATCTCGGCAGCCCTGAAAAAGGGAGACGGTCAGAGCGGGAAGGTAAATAAAAAGAACACCATCTTTGCATTTTTAAAAAATAAAACAGCCCAGTTTTATTAAAGATTCATTAAGGGTGGGTGGGGGCGGATTCCTAAAGGGAGAAGTAAAGTCACTTCCGGCAGGTCTTTGACACACACACACACAGCAGCAGCAAAATGATAATGGAGAACATTTTATATTTATATCATCTATTGTAATATCCGTATAGGGCTTTTGTGTTTTTAGGGCTATTTGCAACGTTAGCAAAAACCCGCTCTGCCAGAGACTTGTGCAGTTGTTACGCGGAATGAATATTGCATTGAAAGCCCCAAGCAGAACCACAACAACACACACACATACACACACACAAAAACACCCCGCTTGTGCATTGTGTCACATACAGAAGGAGCGCCGGGTCCCTTTTCTGGCATGCAACACAAAACGACCAGCCCGAGATCACCAAGAGCCGAAGAAACAGCAGCAGCACCGGGGGGGGGGGGGGGGGGGGGGGGGGAGAGAGAGAGAGAGAGAGAGAGAGAGAGAGAGAGAGAGAAAGGGAAGGGGGAGAGAGAGAAAGAAAGAAAAAGAGAGACAGGGAGGGGGGGAGGGAGGGAGGGAGGGAGGGAGGGAGGGAGAAAGAAAGAAAGAGAGAAAGAAAGAAAGAAAGAAAGAAAGAAAGAAAGAAAGAAAGAAAGAAAAGAAAGAAAGAAAGGAGAGAGAGAGAGGGAGGGGCGAGGGAGAAAGAAAGAAAGAAAGAAAGAAAGAAAGAAAGAAAGAAAGAAAGAAAGAAAGAAAGAAAGAAAGAAAGAAAGAAAGAAAGAAAAAGAAAGGGAGAAAGAAAGAAAGAAAGAAAGAAAGAAAGAAAGAAGAGGGAGAAAGAAAGAAAGGAGAGAGAGAGGGAGGGGGAGAGGGAGGAAGAAAGAAAGAAAGAAGAAAGAAAGAAAGAAAGAAAGAAAGAAAGAAAGAAAGAAAGAAAGAAAGAAAGAAGGAAGAGAGAGAGAGAAAGAAAGGAGAGAAAGCGAGAGAGAGAGAAAGAAAGAAATTCCTCGGCACGTCTGAAAAGCCCCCCCGCCCCGTGTTTCAGTTCAGAGCAGCAGCGACACGCGTCTGGGGAGGCCGTGCAATTCAAGGCAGCCCCCGGGGGAGGCAGGCAGGCAGGCAAGCGGGCGAAGAGGATCCTCGTGCGGGATGGGAGGGGCGTGGCGCCTCGCCTCCCAAGACGCGTGTCGGCGTCGCGTCACGTGTGAAGGCGTCTCCCGGGGGGGGGCTCACCTCCCTTGCAGGGCGTGCGGTGCTGGCTGTGCTGGGCGCGGTAGCCCTCCACCACCTCCCACTCGCCGTTGTCGCGCTTGATGGGGAAGGAGACGCTGAGCACGTGGTTGCAGGGCTTGATGATGCGCAGGATGCCGCGGACGCGGTGCCGCTTCTCCTCGGCGCTCTCGCGGGTGCGCAGCCCGGACACCAGCTGGTCCTCCACGATGCCGGCGCCGCGGTCGAAGAAGCCCTCCACCATGCGGAAGAAGTTCGGGTCGTCCTCCGAGGACTCCTCGCCAACCACCGCCTGGCTGTAGCGCCGCCGGGACTGCCCGGGCAGCAGCAGCAGCGGCGAAGCCGAGCAGGGCTCCGTCGCCGCCCCCGCGGCGGACGGGCAGGCCGAGGCCGAGGCGGCGGCTGCGCGGGCGGGCGCCAGCAGCTCTCCCAGGCGGCGGTACATGATGGCGGCGACACTCGGCCCGGCCGCCGCCGCCGCCGCCGCCGCTGCCGCCTTTAAAGGAGCCCGCAGGGGCGGGCGGGAGCGCGCCGCCCCGCCCCGACGGCTTCTGCGCAGGCGCCCAGCGCGCCGGCGCCACGTCGAGGCGCCGGAAGGAACCGCCCGTCGCTCGGCGCGGCTCGCCGTTGGCCCGCCGCCGCCGCTCGCCCCGCCCACCCTCCCTCCCCCCTGCTCGCGGCGATGCTCGGGCCGGCTAAGATGGCGGCGCCGGTGGCGGGTGAGTAGAGGCTGCGAGTCTTCCTCCGCTCGAGGGCTGCGTTTGTGTGTGTGTGTGAGGTCGAGAGAGTTCTGCCTGTGTTTTGTCCTTGCGTGTGTGTGTGTGTGTTTTTAAACTTTGGGCTACTAATTGTTATTTGATCTTCTTTTCGTTCTGTTTTAACTCTTCATTTTGTCTTTTTAACTTTGCCCTGTAAACCGCCCTGAGTCCTTCGGGAATAAGGCGGTACTGAAATAAAATAAATAAATAAATAATAGTTTTACAGCATTTTTAAAAATATGTAAATGTCTGTGTGTGCGTGCGTGTGTATGTGTGTGTGTATACCTGTGTGTATACCTGTGTGGTTGTGTGTGTGTGTGTGTGTGTGCCCTAATAAGCAGGCATATACATAGAATGAAGGCTACTGCTAATCTTGTAAGCCGCCCTGAGTCTTCGGAGAAGGGCGGGATATAAATGGAATATATATGTATATATATATGTATGTATGTATGCGTGTATGTATGTATATGTATATGTGAGTGTGTGTGTGTGTGTATATATATATATATATATTTAATATATATGTGTATATATATTGAATTATTACCCCCCGTAGATAGGGCTCGCAACTTGGGAGTCCTCCTAGATTCGCGGTTCACCTTGGAAGATCACATGGTGGCTGTGACTAGGGGGGCTTTCGCCCAGGTTCGCCTGGTGCGCCAGTTGCGGCCCTATCTAAGCCGGGATGATTTATGCACGGTCACTCACGCGCTCGTGACCTCTCGTCTAGACTACTGCAACGCTCTCTACATGGGGCTTCCCTTGAGGACCACCCGGAGGCTCCAACTGGTACAGAATGCAGCCGCGAGAGTTGTGTTGGGAGTCTCCCGATACTCCCATGTTACACCTCTGCTCCGTGAGCTGCATTGGTTGCCAGTTGTCTTCCGGGTGAGATTCAAGGTGCTAGTAATGGTGTTCAAAGCCCTCCATGGCATGGGACCGGAGTACCTCAGGGAACATCTGCTGCCGGCATCAAGCTTCCTGCGCCCTGTGCGTTCCCACAGAGAGGGCCTCCTCAGGGTGCCACCGGTCAGAGAATGTCGACTGGTGGCCCCCAGGGGGAGATCCTTCTCTGTGGGCGCCCCGGAGCTATGGAACCAGTTACCGGTTGAGCTCCGGACGGTGCCCGATCTGCGCTCCTTTCGCCGCGATCTGAAAACATACTTGTTCGAGCAAGCCGGCCTGGCCTGAGGGGGGATTGGTGGGGTTTTTATCATTTTTACTGGGGTTTTTACTATGTATCAATTGTATTTTAATCGGGCATGTATTTAATTATCTTTTAGTTTTCGTAAATTTCTGTGTTTTATTCTTGCCCTGTACACCGCCCTGAGTCCTCCGGGAGAAGGGCGGTATAGAAATATTAATAAATTAAATTAAATTAAATATAATACAGGGATGCGGTGGCTCAGTGGGTTAGGATGCTGAGCTTGTCGATCAGAAGGTCGGCAGTTTGGCGGGTCGAATCCCGAGTGCCGCGTAGCAGAGTGAGCACCTGTTACTCGTCCCAGCTTCTGCCAACCTAGCAGTTCGAAAGCACGTAAAAATGCAAGTAGAAAAATAGGGACCACTCCGGTGGGAAGGTAACAGCGTTCCGTGCGCCTTTGGCGTCTAGTCATGCCGGCCACATGACCACGGAGACGTCCTCGGACAAGCTCTGCGGCTTTGAAACGGAGATGAGCACCGGCCCCTAGAGCCGGAAATGACTAGCACGCATGTGCAGGGGAACCTTTACCTTATATATAATACATATGTATGTGTGTGTAATATATATGTATATGTGTGTATGTATGTATATGTGTGTATGTGTGTGTATATATATAATATATATGTGTATGTATGTGTGTATATAATATGTATGTGTGTATACGCACACACACATACTATAAGCTATAATAGTGGAGATAATTCAGCATGGATTAAATCACTGTCAGTCTATATTGCAAAGGGGCAAATTGACTTGGAACAGTTTACATTGTGCAAGAATACGTTGAATCCCATCAAAGAACAACGTCTGCCTGTCCCAGATCCTTGGGAAGGACTAGTAGTGGATAAAAATGCCAAATCCAGCCTGAACATCTGGCTGACTGTCTAACTGACCATAATCATAAAATTGACATTGACAGACTCCCCATCCGTCAATTGCAAAAACTAGCTTTACTTAGAACAGTTTACATCCTTTCATGCCATCAAATGTTCACGTCTAGGGAAGGACTTGATAGGTGGACAGAATTGCTCGATCCAGTCTAAAAATCTGGCCGACTGGTATGCTGAACTATGAGGGTAATATTGTCATTGACAAATTTGTCATTAGTCAGTTGCAGAAGTCAGCTTTACACGGAACAGCTTATAACCTGTGATAACACATCAAATAACAACATTTTATACAGGGAGGAGGTGAAGGCTTTGATGGACTGGTTTTGAATATTAATAAAACAAAGGAGATCATACTTGATTTTAGAAGGAGCCAGCATAGTCATATTCCACTTTGTATCAAGGCTGCAGCTGTCGAGGTGGTCAACAGTATAAAGTATCAGGGGATGCAGATAGCTAACAATCTGACTTGGTCTCTTCATACATTATCTTTAGTGAAATGTGCAAACCAGTGTTTGCATTTCTTGCATCAGATGAGGAGAGCATATCTTTCTCCTTCGCTCCTGGCCACTTTTAACAGAGGCTTGACGGAGAGCATTTTAATAAACTGCATCACTATTTGGTTTGGTGGTAGCAGAGCCTCAGATAGAAGGTCCATAGAGAGTGGTAAGGACAGCCGAAAAGGTTATAGGAAGCCTGTTTCCCACTATTCAGGACACTGCTTATAAGCACTATGTGCTTAGAGCTCAAAGCATTCTTAGAGACCCCATACATGATCTGTTTTCTCTTGCTCCCCTCTGGGAGGAGGTTTCAAAGTATTTATAGCAGAACTATTAGATTCTGTAACAGCTTTGTTCCTTATGCCATCCATCGTGTAAATTTTCGGGATTCTTCCCCCCCCCCTCCACCATTTATATGTAAACATTAGAACTACAGTTGCAAGAAAAAGTATGTGAACCCTTTGGGATTATGTGGTTTTTTGCATGAATTGGCCATAAAATGCGCTCTAAACGTCATGTAAGTCACAACAACAGAAAAACACAGTCTGCTTAAAATAATACTACACAAACATTAGCTGTTGTCATGTTTTAATTGAAGATAAGATGGAAACATTCACAGTGCAGGGTGGAAAAAGTATGTGAACCTTTGGACTTAATAACTGGTTGACCCTCCTTTGGCAGCAATAACCTCAACCAAACGTTTCCTGTAGTTGCAGATCAGACCTGCACAACTATCTGGAGTAATTTTGGACCACTCCTCTGCACAAAACTGTTTCAGTGTAGCAATATTCTTGGGATGTCTGGTGTGAATCGCTCTCTTAAGGTCATGCCACAGCATTTCAATCGGGTTGAGGTCAGGACTCTGACTGGGCCACTCCAGAAGGCGTATTCTGTTCTGTTGAAGCCATTGTTTTGTTGAATTACTTGTATGCTTTGGGTCATTGTCCTGTTGCATCACCCATCCTCTGCGGAGCTTCAGTTGGCGGACAGATGGTCGTACGTTTTCCTGCAAAATGTCCTGATAAACTCTGGAATTCATTTTCCTATCAATGACAACATCTGTCCACGTTTGAAGTTTGCAAAAGAGCACCTGGATGTTCCACAGCACTACTGGCAAAATATACTGTGGACAGATGAAACCAAAATTGAGTTGTTTGGGAAAAACACACAACACTATGTGTGGAGAAAAAATGGCACAGCACACCAACATCAAAACCTCATCCCCACTGTAAAACATGGCGGAGGGAGCATCATGGTTTAGGGCTGCTTTGCTGCCTCAGGGCCTGGACGGATTGTTGTCATTGGTGGGAAAATGAATTCCAGAGTTTATCAGGACATTTTGCAGGAAAACGTATGACCATCTGTCCGCCAACTGAAGCTCCGCAGAGGATGGGTGATGCAACAGGACAATGACCCAAAGCATACAAGTAATTCAACAAAACAATGGCTTCAACAGAACAGAATACGCCTTCTGGAGTGGCCCAGTCAGAGTCCTGACCTCAACCCGATTGAAATGCTGTGGCATGGCCTTAAGAGAGCGATTCACACCAGACACCCCAAGAATATTGCTACACTGAAAAAGTTTTGTGCAGAGGAGTGGTCCAAAATTACTCCAGATCGTTGTGCAGGTCTGATCTGCAACTACAGGAAACGTTTGAGGTTATTGCTGCCAAAGGAGGGTCAACCAGTTATTAAGTCCAAAGGTTCACATACTTTTTCCACCCTGCACTGTGAATGTTTCCATCTTATCTTCAATTAAAACATGACAACAGCTAATGTTTGTGTAGTATTATTTTAAGCAGACTGTGTTTTTCTGTTGTTGTGACTTACATGACGTTTAGAGCGCATTTTATGGCCAATTCATGCAAAACTCCACGTAATCCCAAAGGGTTCACATACTTTTTCTTGCAACTGTATAACCCTGACATAAATAGACTTAAGTTGTTTACATTTCATGAAAGCCGTGTTCATTATATGTTGCACGGGAACATATCTTAGCAGAATATTCTTTATTGGCCAAGTGCGATTGAACGCACAAGGAATTTGCCTCTGGTGCGCAAGCTCTCAGGATACATACAAGCAACAAAGTGATAAATTATAAGACACAACCAACAACGTGATAGTCGTTAAGATGCGAATAGGAGCAAGTAAATAGGAAAGATGACAATACAGTCCTGCTACACAGTTAAATATCCTTAGGCGTAAACGATGTTTGGCAAAGTGATGGCATGGGAGAAAAATCTTGTCTTTGTGTCTAGTTGTTTTGCCGTGCAGTGCCCTACAGCGGAGTCCCGAGGGGAGAAGTCGAAACAGTTCATGTCCAGGATATGAGAGGTCTGTAGATGTTTTCTCAGCCCTCTCTATCTGTAGTGGCCTTCGAAATGCTAGAAAGCTGCTACATAGTGAAGTAACAGCTGTACTGATGCAGTTTCCCCCCCCCCCTTCCCAGCATAAGAAAAAAGAGCATAGCTTGCAAAAAACCACAAACGTTGTAACTTGTCAAGTGGCATTTCTAAAGCTGGACCGTTTTGAAAACCCCTTTCAATCTGTTTGCACTGAGGTTTGCTTGCACAGTGCCCAAGGCAGAAAACGGCTTGCATCAGATACCCAAGAGATAAGAAATGTCTCCATATTTGTCTGTGTCTGTGGACAGTCTGCATCACCAGTCTGTAAATGGGCAGAAACCGGGGGGGGGGGTGGATTTTTTTTTCCCCTCCCCTGAAATGTACCATGCGGTTTTTCTCGGTTTATGCAAATCATTTTGAGGATGGAGTGACAGCTGTTCTGAGATCTTTAAGGATGTTTGCTGACAACGTACTGCATACTGTCTTTGTCTCGGTCTGGGACGTCTGCCCTTCCTTCTGTTGAGAGGGCAACTTTTGAAAAGAAAGGGGAACCAGTCCACCCCCCCAGTCCCTGATGAACCAGTGTTAACCTTCCTGTCCTTTTCCCGTGAGCCGTGATTGGAGTCACACATAAGTAGGAGAATTCCTTAAAAGGTAAAGGTTCCCCCGCACATGCGTGCTAGTCGTTTCCGAGTCTAGGGGCCAGTGCTCATCTCTGTTTCAAAGCCGAAAAGCCAGCGCTCTGTGGTCATGTGGCCGGCATGACTAGATGCCAATGGCGCACGGAACGCTGTTACCTTCCCACCGGAGTGGTCCCTATTTTTCTACTTGCATTTTTACGGGCTTTCGAACTGCTAGGTTGGCAGAAGCTGGGACGAGTAACAGGCGCTCACTCTGTTACGCGGCACTCGGGATTCGACCCGCCAAACTGTCGACCTTTTGATCGACAAGCTCAGCGTCCTAACCCACTGAGCCACCGCGTCCCTTTTAGGAGAATTCCTTAGGCACGTGCCAAGTACGATGATAGCCGAAGTGGATTAGGACTTACCTGCCATTTCTCCTTTCTTCCATCTATCAAGAACTGAATGTAGGCTGACCTACACGTTCTGTAGTAACTTAGGTCCCCTTTGAACGCTTGCTTTGTTTCTAGTTCTGTTCTATTTTATTATTTTATTTTTATTGGTCTCTGGTTCTAGTGCTTAAGAAATGCAATGTTTCATTCAGAGCCCAAAGATCTGGGTAAGAGTTTGCCTTAGGCAAACTCTCATCCAGATCTTTGGGCTCTGAATGAAACATTGCATTTCTCAAGCACTAGACCCAGAGACCAATAAAAAATAAAGCAGAACTAGAAACAAAGCAAGTGTTCAAAGGGGGCCTAGGTTACTACAGAATGTGTAGGTCAGCCTACATTCAGTTCTTGATAGATGGAAGAAATGGCAGGTAAGTCCTAATCCACTCCGGCTATCATCGTTCCTGGCATGTGTCATTAACGACATAAGACCACATAGAGACATAAGGCATTAGCACAACCACATGTAGTTATCCTTATTGCAAGTCTTGAAACTCCACAAATGCCTTTTGATCCAAGAATAATGTACCAAAGTTAAAATTCTCATGGTTTAGAACAGGGGTAGGCAACCTTGGCTCTTTTATGACTCGTGGACTTCAAGTGGTCTAGAACTCCTCTCTTTCTCTCTCTCTCTTTCATGGTGTCCAGAATGAATGGAAGCGATCAGCTGCCAGTGTCATGACATGGTTTGTACTCTTGCAGCGTGTGATCACGTAGCAGCTGGGGCATAAGCTAAGGGCATGTACCTGTTGCCCTTTGCGCCTTCCATTTAGTATTTTTTTTTTTGTCCCCGTTTAGTATTTCACATTTGGTCTCGTGAACAAGTCTGGCACGATTCCACAATGCAACAGAGCGGAGTTCAAAGATAGGAGGGCCTTCCTCCCCCCTGCCCCCTCCTCCCGGAGCTGAACTCTCAGATCTACACCATTGCAAAATCAGTCAAGAATTTTCTTCTCTACAAGTACTTTTTTTTTTTTGGCTTGCTTTGAAGCTTTCATTCTCCTGAGGGGTGACAAGCCACAGTAAAGAATTCCCACTTTAAGAAATGCATGCAGGGAGATACAGGTATTCCTCGACTTACGGCAGTTCATTTAGCGACCCTTAGAATTTTCAGTGACGTTGCAAAAAAAAAGTGACGCGACCGTTTTTTCACACGACCATCGCAACATCCCCATGGTCACGTGATCAGAATTTGGATGCTTGGCAACCGACTCGTATTTATGATGGCGGCAGGGTCCCCGGCGGTCACGTGATCCCCCTTTTTGCGACTTTCCGACAAGCAAAGTCAGTGGGGAAGCCAGATTTCACTTAACAGCTTTGTCACTAACTTAACAATTGCAGTGATTCACTTGACAACTGTGCCAATCAAAGACTAACAAGTCATAAATATCTGTTTGGCAGTATTGTTATGCTATTCAGCTCAGCGCCTAGTGGTTTGCTAGGTAGGTAGGTAGGTAGGTAGATAGGGCAGATAGAGCAGATAGATAGGGTAGGTAGGTAGATAGAATAGATAGGATAGCTCATATAGAGTAGATAGCGCAGATAGGGTAGGTAGATAGGATAGGTAAGATAACAGGGTAGATAGGGTAGGTAGGTAGATAGGGGGAGAGAGAGAGCAGATAGCACAGATAGGGTAGGTAGATAGGATAGATAAGATAGGGTAGATAGAGTAGATAGGATAGATAGCACAGATAGGGTAGGTAGATAGGATAGGCAAGATAAGAAGGTAGATAGAGACAGATAGAGTAGATAGATAGATAGATAGATAGGGTAGGTAGATATGGTAGAGTAGATAGATACATAGCACAGATAGGGTAGGTAGATAGGAAAGATAGATAAGAGGGTAGATAGAGACAGAGAGTAGATAGGCTAGATAGATAGATAGGGTAGGTAGATAGAGATAGATAGATAGGGTAGGTAGATAGAGATAGATAAGATGGGTAGATAGAGAGTAGATAGGCTAGATAGGTAGATAGATAGGATAGACAGAGTAGATAGGATAGATAGATAGATAGATAGATAGATAGATAAGGTAGATAGGAGAGATAGATAAGATGGGTAGATAGAGACAGAGTAGATAGGCTAGATAGGTAGATAGATAGGATAGACAGAGTAGATAGGATAGATAGATAGATAGATAGATAGATAGATAGATAGATAGGGTAGGTAGATAGAGAGTAGATAGGCTAGATAGGTAGATAGATAGGATAGACAGAGTAGATAGGATAGATAGATAGATAGATAGATAGGGTAGGTAGATAGAAGAGATAGATGAGATGGGTAGATAGAGACAGAGTAGATAGGCTAGATAGATAGATAGGGTAGGTAGATAGAGATAGATAGATAGGGTAGGTAGATAGAGATAGATAAGATGGGTAGATAGAGAGTAGATAGGCTAGATAGGTAGATAGATAGGATAGACAGAGTAGATAGGATAGATAGATAGATAGATAGATAGAGTAGGTAGATAGAAGAGATAGATGAGATGGGTAGATAGAGACAGAGTAGATAGGCTAGATAGATAGATAGGGTAGGTAGATAGAGATAGATAGATAGATAGGGTAGGTAGATAGAGATAGATAAGATGGGTAGATAGAGAGTAGATAGGCTAGATAGGTAGATAGATAGGATAGACAGAGTAGATAGGATAGATAGATAGATAGATAGATAGATAGATAGATAGATAGATAAGGTAGATAGGAGAGATAGATAAGATGGGTAGATAGAGACAGAGTAGATAGGCTAGATAGGTAGATAGATAGGATAGACAGAGTAGATAGGATAGATAGATAGATAGATAGATAGATAGATAGATAGATAGATAGGGTAGGTAGATAGAGAGTGGATAGGCTAGATAGGTAGATAGATAGGATAGACAGTAGATAGGATAGATAGATAGATAGATAGATAGATAGATAGGGTAGGTAGATAGAAGAGATAGATGAGATGGGTAGATAGAGACAGAGTAGATAGGCTAGATAGATAGATAGGGTAGGTAGATAGAGATAGATAGATAGATAGATAGATAGATAGATAGATAGATAGGGTAGGTAGATAGAGATAGATAAGATGGGTAGATAGAGAGTAGATAGGCTAGATAGGTAGATAGATAGGATAGACAGAGTAGATAGGATAGATAGATAGATAGATAGATAGATAGATAGATAGAGTAGGTAGATAGAAGAGATAGATGAGATGGGTAGATAGAGACAGAGTAGATAGGCTAGATAGATAGATAGGGTAGGTAGATAGAGATAGATAGAGATAGATAGATAGGGTAGGTAGATAGAGATAGATAAGATGGGTAGATAGAGAGTAGATAGGCTAGATAGGTAGATAGATAGGATAGACAGAGTAGATAGGATAGATAGATAGATAGATAGATAGATAGATAGATAGAGTAGGTAGATAGAAGAGATAGATGAGATGGGTAGATAGAGACAGAGTAGATAGGCTAGATAGATAGATAGGGTAGGTAGATAGAGATAGATAGATAGATAGATAGGGTAGGTAGATAGAGATAGATAAGATGGGTAGATAGAGAGTAGATAGGCTAGATAGGTAGATAGATAGGATAGACAGAGTAGATAGGATAGATAGATAGATAGATAGATAGATAGATAGATAGATAGATAGATAAGGTAGATAGGAGAGATAGATAAGATGGGTAGATAGAGACAGAGTAGATAGGCTAGATAGGTAGATAGATAGGATAGACAGAGTAGATAGGATAGATAGATAGATAGATAGATAGATAGATAGATAGGGTAGGTAGATAGAAGAGATAGATGAGATGGGTAGATAGAGAGTAGATAGGATAGATAGGTAGATAGATAGGATAGACAGAGTAGATAAGATAGATAGAGCAGATAGATGGATAGAGCACATAGAGTGGACAGATAGAGCAGATAGGGTAGGTAGGTAGGTAGGGCAGATAGGGTAGGATAGATAGATCGATAGAGTGAATAGAGAATAGATAGATAGCACAGATAGGATAGTTAGATAGGATAAACAGGGTAGATACATACATAACACACATTTAAACATGCTATATACAACATATGTATGGACCTACAGCCTTAGATATAAGCAACAAATAAATATTAATCACTGTCCATCTTGAACACATAACAGAAGGAGGAACCTTTAGAGTTCACAAGGTTAAGACTGTATGGAACAAAAACTCCGACTCAATCTGAAAACGACTGAAAATAAAAAAAAACAAAGAAATAACCTTAACTCACATAGTGGAATAAAAGACAAAAAAGACACACACACACACCCCAAAGTTCACCCTTCCACCTTGCAAAAAAAAAAAAAACCTTGGTCTTTACCAAGAGAGGAAGTGCCAGGCAAATGGGTGGCAGGGAAACGCACCTGACATTCAAACTGGTTGACCTCAGGCTTTCCAGAAAAAGGCATCTGGGGGGGGGACTTAATTGGGCACACATTTGTGCCTTGTAAATAGCTAAGCTCCAGAACCTTTTGTGCTGCTCTTTCTCCCGTCCCCCCCCCCCACCACCGCAGAAGAGCCCAAATTTATGGCCTGTATCCTAGACGGTTACAAAGAGACCTTTTGTCTCTTGCACCGGCCTTTTTGTATCCTGACCTATAACCCTCTCAACACTTTGCAAATCCCTCTTTGGAGCAGAAAAATATGGCAGGCCCATTATCGCCAATTAAGACTGAGCCGGCGGCGAGACGAGTCTCTTTCCCTCCCTTCCCCCTCCCCATCATTTGTTCAACCACATCGTTTGCGGTCGGTGTTTTGCTGGCCTTATGTGATCTTCCGCTGAACACCCGATGGTGCCTGCCTGCGTTGGAAAGGAACTCCCAATCGCTGGCCCTTTTAATCACAGCCATTTAGGAGAAAATCCACACTGGGCTGAGAAATGCATAGCTCAGCAAAAGCGGTCCCAAAGCTGCTTCTGTTTATTTTGGAGCGATCTGATTGGCCGCGCCCGGCGCTTTGGCCCATGCCGAGCGTATCGTCTTCCATCAGATCTGGAAAACTGCGATGTTTTATCTTTTTTTCTTCTTTTTTCCTCCTTTTTTCTTTCTTTTTTTTTAAATTGAAAAGTTTTATAAAAAGTTACAAAATTATCCCCTTCCCAACCCCCCCAAGCCCCCCTCCCCCACTTCCCAAAGCTGATTACAGGGTTACAAATATATAGTACGGTAATCATAATCTAACTAACATTAATCAATTATATAAAAAACCAAATACATAATACATTTAACCCGCCTTTAACGTAATTACCAACATTCTAAAATACCCAACTTCTAAAAAAAAATAATTTATAACAATAACAATCTAAAATTTACTCATAAGCTAAATGGAACTTTTTAGTCCCATATTTTTTCTGAATATAATCTATCCATCTTCTCCAAACCGAAACGTATCTCTCTTGTGAATGATCCTTCAAGTAAGCAGAAATCTTAGCCATTTCTGCTAGATTTGACACTTTAAGCATCCACTCCTCTATAGTAGGCAGGCAATCCTTCTTCCAATATTGCCCTCGCAGCTGTTATCAAATTCAACATCAAATTAATTTCTTTAGTGTCACAGTCTGTAATAACACCCAATAAAAATAACTGTGGAGTAAACTTTATCTTTCTCTTAAAAATCTTTTGAATGTTCCACCAAATTTTAATCCAAAAAGCTTTTATATTTCTACAAGTCCACCAAATATGAAAATAAGTAGCGTCCAAACTACCACATCTCCAACATTTGGGCTGTAAATTAGAATACATACCAGACAGCTTTTTAGGATCCAAATGCCATCTATAAAACATTTTATAAAAATTTTCTCTTAAGTTTTGGGCTCTTTTTTTTTTTTTTTTTTGACAGACTGCTGGAAGAACGGCCCCTGCAGATCGGTACTCTTAAAATAAGGGAATTTCTTCCTTAAAAGGTGCAGGAAGGTGAGAATGAGAAAGAAGCATTTCCCTTCAGATCTGCTTTTTCACGCCTAGATTTATAGAATCAGTTGTGGTTGCAAGTCAAGGACCACCTGTGATTCCCGGAAATTTTGTTTCAGATGTTGTCTTAAAATATTGGCAGCTTCCCCAGCGTGCTCCACCAAACCCTTATTGTTCGGCAACTTCGTGTCAGTAGGGGCATTTTATTTTTTTGAAGAACGTGGTGTAAGTAAAACTTGGAGAGGTTGGTTCGTGCTGCCAAGAAGGATTTTGGTAAGAGAAGGAAGGGATGGAGGGAGGATTAAGAAGAATCATAAAATGTCATCAGGGTGTGAGAGTTAGGCTGGTATTGAAATGTTGCAACACCGTTCCCAACGAAACACCGAGATCAAAGTATTCTGAGAATCCCAACAGTTTAATCTACCTGTCTTCTCCTCTGTGGCAAGAAAGAAGATTATTTTGGAAGCTCACAGCTGTCTTTAAATAAAACTTTTCAGATCCATCTCTTTGAGATACACTAACAAGGGGTCTCTGAGAAAATGTTGAGCGGTCTTAGGTACCTTAAAGGTAAAAGGTAAAGGTTCCCCCGCACATGCGTGCTAGTCGTTTCCGACTCTAGGGGCCGGTGCTCATCTCCGTTTCAAAGCCGAAGAGCCAGCGCTTGTCCGATGACGTCTCCGTGGTCACGTGGCCGGCATGACTAGACGCCAAAGGCGCACGGAACGCTGTTACCTTCCCACCGTAGTGGTCCCTATTTTTCTACTTGCATTTTTACATGCTTTCGAACTTCTAGGTTGGCAGAAGCTGGGACGAGTAACAGGCGCTCACTCTGCTATGCGGCACTCGGGATTCGACCCGCCAAACTGCCGACCTTCTGATCGACAAGTTCAGTGTCCTAACCCACTGAGCCACCGCGTCCCTTCTTAGGTACCTTGGGGGGGGAGAACCCTCATCCTGATGAGGCAACTAGTGTGTTTCTCACTCAACGTTTGCACCAGAGATGGCACAAACAGAATTGGGGGCTCTTTCAGAACCCTCTTCATTCGTCTTGAAATAAACAGAAATCCCACGTAGTAGCAATGCAGCTCCAGGGAACTCTGGATCAAAGTAGCTTTATCTGGATGGCTGTTTAAAGTCTGTGAGTCTGAGGGCACAAATACTGGACTAATATTTGATGTTCGTTGGGCACCGGAACAGGGAATAAATTGCTGTGTCTAGTTGTTCGAAGTTTTCGGTGCCTTTTGATGCCCATCTTCCTCCGTTAAGATTCATACCTGGGCACAACAGGCCTATGTGGTAGGTCGGCAGAGGGGGAGAATTGGTCCAACGATACCCCTGGCTGAGGGAGAATCTGAACCCAAGCCTTCCCAATCCTACTCCAACATCTTCATCAGTATACCCCCGGAGTTTTCACTGACTGAACGTTGGCCTTACTATGTTAATACTCACTCTGTTGTCCTTTCCAAGCTGTCTTCTTGGGAAGAGAATGGGAAGATTTTTACCCTGATATCCGTCTGTCTGTCCATCCATCCATCCATCACAGGTCTGTGTCTTCCTCCTAATTTGAGGAAGACACACACCACTTATAAGGGTGAGAAAGGAATGTTTATATGTTTGTCTGTGTCTATGTGTCTATATAAGGGACTCAGTGGGTTAGGACGCTGAGCTTGTTGATCAGAAGGTCGGCAGTTTGGCGGGTCGAATCCCAAGTGCCGCGTAGCAGAGTGAGCGCCTGTTACTCATCCCAGCTTCTGCCAACCTAGCAGTTCGAAAGCACGTAAAAAATGCAAGTAGAAAAATAGGGACCACTACGGTGGGAAGGTAACGGTGTTCCGTGCGCCTTTGGCATCTAGTCATGCCGGCCACATGACCACGGAGATGTCCTCGGACAAGCGCTGGCTCTTCGGCTTGGAAACAGAGATGAGCACCGGCCCCTAGAGTCGGAAACGACTAGCGCGCATGTGCGGGGGAACCTTTACCTTTATGTCTCTATATATACTGTACAGTGTGGTGTGTGTGTGTGTGGTATTTCCCACTATTACGCATACTGAACTTGTAATTCATAATTCCATCATCTCTGACTGAAAAGAAAAAAAATGATGACGAAGCCACTTCGCTGTATCAGAAAGCTACCCTGGGTGGCCAAATAAACCTAACAAATGATTTATGCTCCTCAATCCCCCTAGTCCACGGGTAGGCAACCTCGGCTCTTTTATGACTCATGGACTTCAACTCCCAGAATTCCTGAGTCAGCTATGCTGACTCAGGAATTCTGGGAGTTGAAGTCCATGAGTCATAAAAGACCCGAGGCTGCCTACCCCTGCCCTAGTCGAAATGCCTCCAACCCTTTCAAAGCTGCCTCTTGACCCCATGATCAGTTTGATGTTACTGTTGATGGAGGCCTCTATCTTTTGATTTTTTTTCCCCCAAGGTAGCGTTCTACTGAACACACTAGGAGCCCATTCTTGTCCATTCCTTGTTCTCGTTCGTTGCGTAATACGGTCTTTGATTAGTTATGCATTCATTTTTCACATTAGTTACATTTTAACCGGAAGACTCCATATTGTACGACTGTAAACTTCCTTGATTGTGCCAAAGGAATTTGTTCACGTTTCAGGCAAAGTGATCTACTTCATAGATTGCTCGGAAACACAAAATTGTTATTTCCTAACTTCTCTTGTTTTTTTTTATTGAAAAGTTTTACAAAGTTTTAATGAAAAAAAAAACCCTCCCCACCAACTCTCCCCCCTTTCCTCCCCCCCCCCCCCGGACTTCCCAAAGCAGAATACAGGGTATTACATATAGCAATCTTAAGCAAACATAATGCTAAATATCTAATACAACGTTAACAAACCTTCCACCCTTTAACTTCCTTATAACAAAACTAAAATAATTATAATAACACTTCTACAATTATTAAGAATTATTCATATGCTATTTGAAACTTTCTAGTCCCATATTTGTTTTGAATATAATCAATCCATCTTTTCCATTCCAAAATATATTTTTCTTGTGACTGATCTTTCCAATATGCTGAAACTTTTTCTCTTGCGTTCCCATTTTTTATTGGAATCTGGCTGGAATTCATAGAAATGGATGTGTCTTATAGGAAAATTTGGGACACGAAAAGAATAATTTTGAGAAAGGTATATCTTGTTTAGGGACGCGGTGGCTCAGTGGGTTAGGACGCTGAGCTTGTCGATCAGAAGGTCGGCAGTTGGGCGGGTCGAATCCCGAGTGCCGCGTAACAGAGTGAGTGCCTGTTACTCGTCCCAGCTTCTGCCAACCTAGCAGCTCGAAAGCACGTAAAAATGCAAGTAGAAAAATAGGGACCACTACAGTGGGAAGGTAACAGCATTCCGTGCGCCTTTGGTGTCTAGTCATGCCGGCCACATGACCATGGAGACGTCCTTGGACAAGCGCTGGCTCTTCGGTTTTGAAACGGGGATGAGCACCGGCCCCTAGAGTTGGAAACGACTAGCACGCATGTGCATGGGAACCTTTGCCTTTACCTTTTTATATCTTGTTTGACTGCACGGGATTGGTGATCCTGTCCTGAACGGCATCTGCATAAAACATTCAGAAACAAAGTGCAAACACACGTCGTTCAGAAATAGATAATTTTCAAGTGAGAGGATTCGATATCAGGAAACTATATCTTGTGTCTAGCCCTGGAAGTTTCGTCTTGTAATTATCCCCAATAATAAAGAAATATATAGATAGCAACAAAGAACATAGAGTGAACTTGGTGATAAAGTTGGGGGGAAAATAGGAGGAAATAACTAGAAGGATAAAGGAAATAGAATAACACAGTTAGAAGGGACCTTGGAGGTCTTCTAGTCCAGCCCCCTGTTTAGGCGGGAGACCTTATACCATTCCAGACAAGTGGCTGTCCAAACTCTTTTTTAAAAACCTCCCGTGTTGGGAGCACCCACAAGTTTCAAAGATAGACCGTTCCAATGATTAATTGTTTTCATTGTCAGGAAATTTCTCCTTAATTCTGGGTTGTTTCTCTCCTTGACAGAAAATGACCATCCTCCATTGTTTCTGCAAACATTGGCAGGAACATACACGGTTCCCTTCACACCTTTTTTTTTTTTGTTTAAAAAAAAGTCTCCCATAGAAATGTTGTTGATCCATTGAAGTTGAAGCCGGGCCATCTTTCAAGGTCAAATCTGCTTATGCTACGTGGCGTAGACTAGACAATCTGTGATCCGTTGGGTTCTTGCAAGGTCCCCATTGACTTTGTCCTAGAAAGCTTCCCAGGAAAGAAATTGCAAGGCCACATCCGTGCTCCCGCCATCAGCCCGGTCATGTGTGATCCCCATTGAGAGTGTGTGTGTGTGTGTGTGTGTGTGTGTGTGTGTGTGTGTGTGTGTATTAACTAAACGAACACTGGGATGGAATAAGAAAAACTAAAACAGTTTTTATTGCTAAAAGATCAAGCTTTCGTTGGCTAACTGCCAACGTGGTCAGGATGGAAACGCTGGGGTGGGGAGAACGCATTTATACTGTTGGTGTCTGCACTCTGCTCATGGTTAGCCCAACGAAAGCCATCTTATTCCTTGATAAGATGGGAGTCCTGGCATTCTGTAACGTTAGCTTCTTTGAGATATGTTGGTTGGAAAGGTTTTGCCCTTTAAGGCACCGTTTCACCCAGTTAAAGGTAACAGACGTGGGAGTTTATATAGAAAATGTCAGGAACTGAAGCTCAGAATTTCTTAAAAAGTCTTTCTTCCATTGACCTAAGACTTTATCCTGAGGTTTCAGTTCTGTGGTCGCTTAAACCAGATAAACAACTTTGAAATGCCATCAAATGAGACTGCCCCAAAGATACTCCATGATATAACACAGTATATATGAGTAAATATCCGAAGGATTACCAGCTTATTATGTTAATTCCCTTTTGTAGCTTTTTTTATGCAGTACCGAACTGAAAATTAAACTTGAGCAATGATGCAGTTGCAACGCAGGCTTAATTTTAAAAATGCACTTTCTACTTTTGCCTATTAAATTTAGGCTATGTGAATTGCACGCTATTGATAACCTAGAACAGTGATGGCGAGCCTTTTAGAGACCGAGTGCCCAAACTGCAACCCAAAACCCGCTTATGTTTCGGTGGGTGCCGGGTGGGTGTGGCCAATTGGGTGGGTGTGGCCCATTGGGTGGGCGCTGCTGTGGTGGTAACAGTAGATTGGGACTAAAAAGTTCAATCAATCAATTCCAACTTTGCCAGATCTTTTTTTTTCCCCCGCGAGAAGTTGAAATTGATTGATTGATTGAACCTTTTTTTTTTTTTGCACACGGCAACGGAGGCCTAAAGTGAAAAGGATTTATAAAAACCCAACTGAAGGCCTAGGACTGGGGCGACGGCGCGCGTGCCCACAGAGAGGGCTCTGCGTGCCATCTGTGACACGTGTGCCATAGGTTCGCCACCACCGACCTAGAACATCTCATTAAATGGCCTGTTAGCCTATAAAATCTGCCCCTTGATCATTTTTTTCAGTCAGAAACTGGAATATCCTAGCTGTATTTTAGCTCTGCCTGCCCGCTTGATAGCCAAGGTGACCCATGTCTTCATTATTATTTTCATGGCACCCAGGTGTTCAGCGCACGTACGCTTAAGAGCCAAGTTATCTAGTTTGATGCCTATCCTTATCCGTTGTTCCAAGAAATAACGATTAACTTGATCTCAAGATAGCTGCAGATTTTACAGTGGCTTGTGGTAACCTGCCCATTTCAAGCCTAATTCCACTCTTCCTGTAGAGTAACACCAGCTGGCAACAACACTTAACATCCCTGGCTCTTAAGTTACAGTATGAATTCTATAATTCTGAATAATCACGATGTGTGAGCCCAGCCTTATGGTCGATGAAATATAGTTTACCATTCAATCTAAGGTGTAATCCAGGCCATTCAGAGAAGTGACCTGGAATCATAATTGCAGAAAATAAATGTTACATTAACTCCTCCTCTTCCTCCTCCTCCTCCTCCTCCTCCTTCTCTTCAAATGCAAAGTAAAGTTAATTGATGTTGTTGTAGTGTGTCTTTGATGTGGTCTCTCTGTCCTCACCTCCTGTTCTTTGATCTACTCTTTGTTGTATATACTTTGTACTAAATCCCACAACATTAAGACCTGGCTGTATAACTCCTGTAGGACTGGGTATGCTTCAGAAAGGATTCATAAGAGGTCTTCTGGAATGGGAAGAGTGCCAGGACTAGTTTCAGGAAACCTGGAAAAGTTGTCTGCTTTAAAGCGATGTTGCACAGTGTGTGTCTCAGCGGGTTTTAAACCTAACGTTCAAACTCATTTTCGAAACAACATACAGCCCTAGTACAAAGACATACTGAAAAGTACGGCCCAAACCATAGCAGATAAATCAACGACTGCGCGTAAAAATCCTTCGTCTTATTAGCGTGCTTGTGCAAGTTCTGCGCGTAAAAATCCTTCGTCTTATTAGCGTGCTTGTGCAAGTTCTTTTCTCTCTCTCTCTCTCTCTCTCTCTCTCTCTCTCTCTCTCTCTCTCTCCCTCTTTTCCTTTCTTTCCTGGGTTCAAACAGTGTGGTAAGAGCAGTTTCAACAATCGGTCGGGGTTCCTAGCAAAGCTCAAAAGCTGCTGATGCAACTAGTTGGATTTTAATAGATCATTGACCCATCTATAAGACTCTGACCACTTGACAGATAAAGAGGTGATGTTCTATTGGCTGCCCGTACGGGGAACATATTGAGAAATAGTTTAATAATTTACCGTGCTAATGGGAATGTGCCTTTTCACTTCCAGCCGGGACATGTGAGCGGCAGATTTCCGCGCTGCCGCCCCCCCCGCTCCCCCCCCCCGCGATTCAGTAGCATTAACTTCTCGTTTTTAATTGTATTGCAGGATCAAAATGTAAAATGCAGGATCAGAATTTCAGTTTGGCCGTTAAGCCGCCAGAGAGATGCATTAAACATTGACCCAAGGAGACTCTCGACAGGTAGCTGTGCTCTTAATTGGCTGTAGCTAAACCTAAAAAAAAGTAAAGCAGGGGCCAATTTAATTGGAATTAAAGGGAGGCACACCCAGCCGCCTGATGCCAAAAGAGAGACAGACAAAAAAAAGAAGAAGGTGGAGAAGGAAACGGGAGGGAGAGGAGGAAGAAGGCAACTAGGCTTTTGAATTAACGGTGGTGGGTCATGTGCGCTAAGTCAACCCTCGGGTCTCCTACGGCTGCTCTGGCTTGCATATCTCCTTTGATCCTCAGCCTGTTCTTTATCCAAGGGGACTGCGTGCATGTGTGGTCTATAGAAGTGACTGAGCAAACGGGTGAAATGACCATCCTTTGTCGCTGGTCGATGGTGAAACTCGGGTTAGGCCTCTCACCGCCACAATTGCCCAGATTTGATTTTTATCTTAAGAACTTGAGCAAACTGACCAGTTCTTCAGTGTGCTCACTCAACCCTTGACCTTCTTGGCTCACGGTAGCAAAGCCATCAGGGCTCCAGTGGAGGATGGAGGCTTCCTAAGCATTGGAATCAAACCAGGTTAGAGGCCACCATTTCGGGCCACACATGAATGGGAGGCTGGAGGCCAGAGCAGAAGGGGCTGAGGCATAATGGTTCCACACCTTCCTTTGGAAGACTAAACTTACTGTTATGCCTACTTCAAACTAATTTTTTTTAAAGTTTGAAGTAGGGGACGCAGTGGCTCAATGGGTTAGGACGCTGAGCTTGTCAATCAGATGGTCGGCAGTTTGGCGGGTGGAATCCCGAGTGCCGCTTAACAGAGTGAGCGCCTGTTACTCATCCCAGCTTCTGCCAACCTAGCAGTACGAAAGCACATAAAAAATGCAAGTAGAAAAACAGGGACCACTCCGGTGGGAAGGTAACAGCGTCCCGTGCGCCTTTGGCGTCTAGTCATGCCGGCCACATGACCACGGAGACGTCCTCGGACAAGCGCTGGCTCTTCGGCTTTGAAACGGAGATGAGCACCGGCCCCTAGAGTCGGAAACGACTAGCACGCATGTGCGGGGGAACTTTTACCTTTAACAATAAGTTTAGTTGGGTTTTTTTTTTTGTTTTTTTGCCTTAGAACAGAGGTCCCCAAGCTTTTGGGTACCAGGAACCGGTTACGTGGAGAGAGGTTTTTCCGTGGATTGGAGGGGGGGCTGGTTTTGTCTGCATCCCGCAGATGGGGCTTTGCTTGTTTGTGCAGACCGGTTGCTGGCATGCCGCGGCCCAATACTGGTCCACGGACCGGAGGTTGGGGACCCCTGCCTTAGAATAATCAGAAACCATAGTACTGATTTTGATCGTTATGCAGTTTGAGAACTGCATAGAGGTGATGTGGGCACTCTCCAATAACGGGGTCTCTAGATGCCCATCCTTGTGCAAGCTCCTCCCTATTTTCACCCCGTTCTTCATCTAGTTTGGCCATAAGGATCCCAACTCTGGTTTTTCCTGGCCTGGTTCAGCCAACATTGTTCTGGTTTGTCTGCTGTTTACAAAACCAAAGAATGTTTTAGCAACGGACACTGCTGCTAGACAGCTGCTGTTTGAAATTAGGTCCAAAATATTTCCCCTCTCCCAACCTGGATGAACCTATATAGGATCCTACTGAGAGTGGAGTTTGAGCACATATTCTGCTCCGCCATCGGCTTTACGAACCTAAAGAGATCCTGAGATCTTCAGTAGAACATGAGCTGTCAGCATGATCCTTATCGAAGACTCAGATTAATTTCAGAGTTTTGAGAAGTCGCAGGTCAAGCTTACAAGGTCGAGTGAAAAGCCACCCAGTTTGGAAATTTGGATTACATTATACCTAAAATTATATTATTATTTTTTTGCAAAATTCTGATTTTAAACTAGAAGAAGGGAAGTGTAGATTCAGAGCGGCTGCAACTTGGACTAGATGACCTCCAAGGTCTTTCCCAAGCTTGTTGTTCTATGTTAAATAACTTCCATAAGTTCAATGGGGGATTTTTTTTTAACCAGCCAGGAGCGTTCCACCTTGTAGGGGTAGACCCATATATGGCCCCCATTTTTTCCCGCGTCTAGGGCAGCATAAGTGGGGAAGCACCTAAAAGTAGTAGCGGGTCAGGTCAGAGGAGAACAAAATTGACAGAAAATGGCCGCCTATGATTTTCATTTGCTTGCCTTTTTGCTCCATGTGTGTTCTTCGAGTAACCTTCCACGTTTCGCTGTGCAATCTCAAGCTTTCCCACAGTCCCAATCAATCAATAAATGCTAACTGAGCATTCTGAAGTTTTGAGAACATTAGAAATTTACCAAATCTCAAATAAAATATCCCCCCGTTTTACCAGTAAATCTAATTTATATATGAACCAGGATGGACTGGAATTTCTTCTTTTTCTTCTTTTTTTTTTGCCTGAAATATTTACTTTTGTTATTTTTTTTTACTTTTGAACCCTCCCCACAGATAGCAAATTCCATCTTGCTGATAGTAGGTCAATGCCTAAAATTTCATCATATCTCTTGTTAAACATAGCATAACCTTTCATCTGTGCTTGGCTATTACTGACACACAGCTGTTTATGGAATTTTCCCAGAGTTATAATGCAGAATAAACATGTCTGAAATCAGTCAAACCCACTTAACTTCTACAGATTTTATTTTAATATTTAAGTATTAATATTGTTGGCTAAAACTATTCTTCTTTGAACTTTTAAGACTTTCTCACTTTTTCTTTGCTTGATCCTTGAACTTCTACAGATTTTATTTAAATATTTAAGCATTAATATTCTTGGCTTAAACTATTCTTCTTTGAACTTGAAGAGTTTCTCACTTTTTCTTTGCACGATCCTTGAATTCTCGTGTATTAATTCCATCCTTGGTTCGTTTGGTTCTGTTAATCTGCCAGTGTTCGTAGTGATTTCATTTTGTACTTTGCTGCGCTGAAAAAGGTTGGAAGTCAATACCTTATTTATTTATTTTCTTCCCTGTTACCTCACACTTTTCTTTTCCCTTTTTTTCCATTCCCCAACTACCTTACCTTTACTTTCGTTTGCATGATACAGTATTTCATTTCATTTCATTTTATTAAATTTGTATACCGCCCTTCTCCCGAAGGACTCAGGGCGGTGAACAGGGCATATATAAATAGCAAATACAAAAATTAAAAAAGAATTAAACAAGTGCCCAGATAAAAACAATAACAATATAAGAAACCCATTAAAAACCCTAACATCCCCCATCAGGCCAGGCCGGCTTGTTCAAATAAATGGGTCTTCAGACCGCGCCGGAAGGAGCGAAGGTCCGGTGCCATCCGGAGCTCAACCGGCAGTTGGTTCCATAGAGCCGGAGCGCCCACAGAGAAGGCCCTCCCCCTGGGGGGCACCAGTCGACATTCTCTGACCGGAGGCATCCTGAGGAGGCCCTCTCTGTGGGAACGCACAGGGCGGAGGGAAGTTGACGCCGGCAGCAGGTGGTCCCCGAGGTACCCCGGACCCATGCCATGTAAGGACTTGAAGATCATAACCAAAACCTTAAATCTCACCCGGAAGACAACTGGTAACCAATGTAGCTCGCGGAGCAAAGGTGTAACATGGGAGTACCGGGAAACTCCCAAGACAACTCTCGCGGCCGCATTCTGTACCAGTTGGAGCCTTCGAGTGGTCTTCAAGGGAAGCCCCATGTATGATAATCTCAATAAATGAATGGAAAAAGCAATAGAATAGGGAGAGCGGTTGCATAGTTTTCAGAATTTTGTTCAAGATTGCTTGTAACTGACCAAGGTTTTGCCACCAGATGGTCTTTGTTGGGACCTGTAGGTTTCTATAAGTCGCCTTCCGTTCTTACCTCTTCTGGTGTCAACGCTGCTAACATCGGACGTCCTTGCTTTGACAATGGATGGAGATGCAGCCTTTTTCATTCCTATGCTTTACTTTTAGAATTAGACGGTACTGGGAGAGGAATGGGATGGGAGTTGGTTAGATATAACAATATTGTAATAGCGTGTGAAAGCAGGGGCTTTTGAAATAAGAGAAGATAAGAAATGGCCGGGTTGGAGAACAGGAGGGAAAGCCTGCATTTCATATTAATTGGAGAATGTGATTTATGACTGTGAATTAAGAGGAGGGAATTGTGTTTGATACTGTGCGCTAAGGGGAGGAGAATTCAGATTTTGGCTTCAACCGTGCACGTGCCGATGCCATGCTACTCGAATAAAGATTCTCTAAGGTAAACAATGCCTCGAAGTTCTTTGAAGAGTTCCATCTGTCCGAACCAGGACATCTAGCTTATTACTGTACTTCCTATATAGTAATAAAATATTCTAGGCATCAGTGTCTACGGAGATTCTCAAGCATCCAGGTCATGTTTGTCCCAAAGGTCATTTTTCCCCCCAATCATACCATTCAGTCATCTAGCAAAGAAAGACTCCTGGCCGTTTGCTTTTGCCAAGAGTATACTTTACTGAAGCTTAAATGGTTACAGAAGTAACGAAAGCTGAATCTGACCTTTTCCAGTGCAAACAACACAAGGAAAGTTCCCAATATTGCTCTCTTCCATCTTTTTCGCCTCCATTTATTTAATGACTATGAGCAGTTTTGAGAAAGGCCTGCTGGAAACCCTTAAACTTTTTTTATTATTATTATTAAAGGTAAAGGTTCCCCTGCACATGCGTGCTAGTCGTTTCCGACTCTAGGGGCCAGTGCTCATCTCCGTTTCAAAGCCAGAGAGCCAGCGCTTGTCCGAGGACGTCTCCGTGGTCATGTGGCCAGCATGACTAGACGCCAAAGGCGCACGGAACGCTGTTACCTTCCCACTGTAGCAGTCCCTATTATTCTACTTGCATTTTTACATGCTTTCGAACTGCTAGGTTGGCAGAAGCTGGGACGAGTAACAGGCGCTCACTCTGTTACGCGGCACTCGGGATTCGACCTGCCAAACTGCCAACCTTCTGATCGACAAGCTCAGCGTCCTAACCCACTGAGCCACCGCGTCCCTTTTTTAAAATTATTATTATTATTTGCATGCAATTGTGTAGTGTGAATATAAAACACCGTTACTTCTGGAAAAATTTTTCACATTATTTCCTTTTTATATTTTATAAAAGCTGTTTACAAAAACAGAAATTTTTTTTAAAAAAAGTGTTTCCAATGCCCAAAAGTTCAGGAAATTTTGCTTGAAACAATGATTATGATTTAAATTACCTTAAGAGGATTTATATCTTAGTGCTTTCCCTTGGAAATATAAGCTTCATGTTTAGCTCTTGAAATGGAAGATTAGTGATGAAGTTCTTCATTATGGTTGGGTGATGCTGTAATTTTCTGCAGCTGGATTAAGTAAAAAAAATATATATGCATGCACATCTCATGGAGTTCCTGAGGACATGGTGACCCCTAATGGTCAGATAAGCATCAACATTCAACATTTTTGCCTATATTTGGAAAGAAATTATTGTATGCTACTTTAGAAAGCAACTGGAAATTGTTATTAAAATGCTTAATGGGCTTTTTGTATGTTTTTCAGTTCTTTGCAATAGAACAAACCCGAGATGATGGGTTCCTGACGTCCAAGCTCTACCAAAGTATATTTTGCCATAATATTCCAAAATTGCTGATGCAAAAAAATCAACTTTTGGCCCTTTGTAACATAACACAAAGCTTGAAGATTCCAGTAAGGTGAAAAATGGTCTATCTCATTTCAACAGAGAGATCTAATTTTGGAAATTTTCATCTTTGACTTTTTCCTTTCATGGTATTGAACAAAATTGGGTATTTTACCATTTTTAAAAACAACAAAGTTTCAGTGTATCATTGTGTATGCTTTTGAAAAATATCACCTTTTTCTTTGTCTATACCAGACATGTCAAACTTGTGACATCGCGCAACGTATCGGAGCCTTTTCACCATTGCTGGCAATGGGGTGGGCACGGCTTCCGGATGATGCGTCCAGCCCACGGGCCCGCAGTTTGACACCCCTGCGTCAGTGTTTTAGTTGGAGCTTTTGACAGCAAATTGGATAAAAAGGTAGAATGACTGTTGAACTGTCTTGTGCTCTGAGATTTTTTAAATGTAAAGTATAACATAAAATTAATTTTTAAATACAGAGAATATGAACTCCAGGAGGAGTATTTTTAATCCATTGATGAAATCAATTTTGAGTATTTGTGTGAACATTTAATATTGTGCATTTTCCAAAACTCCACGGATGGAATGTGTTCCTTGAATATTTTATGACAGACTAGCACCACAGCCCTTGAATGAATTGTTTGGAAAGCTATGAATGAGTGAAGATTATGTTTTAGGCACCATTTATAAAATGAAGTGTTGTGTACATCACATGATACATTCTTCCCCATAATCCAAAAACTGCAAGGAAAACAAAATGTCCAGAAGGCCTCAAATTCACATGTTCTTTGGTGCACCCCTTCTTTCAAGTGCTCCAAGGAAAACTAAAGAAGAAAATGGTTCTTTGGCTAATGAGAAGCCATGGAGAGAATTACACCTTTCATTTACCAAGGACACTTTTAACCTTTGTAGCACAGACTTCAGGTCTCTGGGCCATGAGACCTCAAATGATGCAGTTTTGGTTGTCAATTCCAAAGATCACTTCCCAGTAAACTTTGGAGAAAGAGGTGGCTCAGTTGATGCTTTTATGACCGATTGCCCAACATCTGTTGGATGTGTCAAATCCGTCAGCAGTAAAAAGAAGGTCCTGTGTGAGTCACCTGACACTGGTTGTTCTGTCGGTTGCGATATTAGTCAAGGAAACCAGAAAAAGCATCGTGTGTCTCAACAAAGCAAAAAGGATTCGATCGAAGGAAATGCTAGTTATGCGATACGTAACCGTCTTGATACTTCTCCCTCGGTTTTGGAGGTGAAGGACTTAAAAAAATGTGTGGTAGATAATCACAGTCCATCTGATCTTCAGTGTGAACCTCAGGGTGAAAATCTATTCCTGAAGCAGTGTCTGAAAAGATGTCCACAAAAAGCCAATGAATCGAAACCTGGAAGCCTGTTAGATGCACCTTCAAATCTTGACATATCAACAGACAATGAATTCCTCAGTATTCTGACTTTAAACCAAGTCGCTCTCAATTCAGGACAGTATGCTGTGGAACTGAATGAAATGCAAAATAAACCTACAGCAGGGGAAGGAGTAGAATTGGCCCTACCTTGTAGGGAAGACGGAGCAGATGGAGAACCTCTAGTTAAATTAAATGAAGGCGGTGATAGGGCTGCTAAGAAAGTTGACATAAACTGTGAAGCCAACTCTGATTGTTCCATTGAACTCTTTGATTCAGATAGCTCAAGTCAAGATCACTCAGATTTCAAAGGAAGTTGTCCTCTGTCTTCACCTCTTCATAATGGAGGACGGGACCTTAAACCCCAACAGAAAAGACAGCTGGGTTCTCCAGAAGATCACCACGCTGAAAGACCTCAAGAGTCTGAAGATCATGTGACTACTTCTCCTTTTACCGTTGGGTCTCGGCAGCTATCCAAAAGAATCAAATTAGCATGTTCTCCTGTTCGCCCGGTTAAAAAAACTGGAAAAATGTGGTTCCCAGGAATTGGGAAAGCTCGGAAGCAGCTGTCATTGCTTAAGGATTGTGTTGAGAAAAGCTGGAAGTACTCCGTCTTGGTTGTCGTGCTACATCCTTGTCATATCAAAGAAATCAAGATAGGAAGTAATTCATCCTCCAGAGTCCCTGTAGCCACAATTGTGGTTGCTGATCATTCAGAAGTGCAACAGAAGGTTGCGTTGTGGAGAAGAGCTGCATTTTTATCACTTACGGTCTTTCCTGGAGACATCATACTGTGCACGGGTGAGTCGGTAAAACAGTTCCATTTCCATCTGTAAGAGGGATATTTAAATATGCTCAGTTTTCACAATTATGCTGTTTAAGCATAATCTTCCGTAAACTCTAAACAGGGCCTGGAAATGTTTTGGCTGACATTGCTCCTTCGTGGTGCCGTAACATTGTGAGGTCAGATACAGCCGTGTCAGTATATTTAGAAGATGGGATTATCTAGTCCCTGGAAAACGGTGTCCTTCAATTATTGTTGCATTGATGGGCACATGATTATGCGCAGAACTGAGATCATACAAACAGACCCATTCCAGGGATGTTTCTGTTGACTTTCAGATGCCTGCTAGTATCTCTATATTTTTTGAGATCTCTTCCGGAAGCGCAGGTTTTTTTAAAAAAGTGGAAAATAAAAATATTCCCAGAACAGCACAGAACATGGGAGACAAAATGAGATATACGCCCATAGCTAGATGGAAATCCATGAAACATTTGTGGAATTACATTGTGAATGTTATTTCTTCCGCAGAAGCTGCCCCACCCTTTATTATTTCTTTTAATTGGCGTTAATTGAAGACCAATTTAAGCAAAAGCACCAGCTTTTTGGGTCACTTCCTTTTCCTTCTTTCTCTCCCCCATGTGTCCATTCAAGGATTTTCCAGACCAGGATTTGAGAAAGCTCTTCCCTTGTATGTAGTTTCACTTTTAAGTTTGCAGTTTAAGTCTTATTTACAAGTTGCCAGGATAGCGAAATGGAAATCTATTGCTTTATGGCTGACTCTCTAAAGGTAAAGGTTCCCCCGCACATGCGTGCTAGTCATTTCCGACTAGGGGTCGGTGCTCATCTCCGTTTCAAAGCCGAAGAGCCAGCGCTTGTCCGAGGACATCTCCGTGGTCATGTGGCCGGCATGACTAGACGCCAAAGGCGCACAGAACGCTGTTACCTCCCCACCGTAGTGGTCCCTGTTTTTCTACTTGCATTTTTACATGCTTTCGAACTGCTAGGTTGGCAGAAGCTGGGATGAGTAACAGGCGCTCACTCTGTTACGCGGCACTTGGGATTCGACCCGCCAAACTGCCGACCATCTGATCGACAAGCTCAGCATCCTAACCCACTGAGCCACTGCGTCCCTTTTTGGCTGACTCTCTACAGCTAGCTAAAATGAGTTCCTGATTCTGTTTTTGAGAGTTTGCCCATAATGGGATGAGAAAGAAAGAATGGGCGTTTCTAATTCTCATAAACCTGGATTGCCTAAATTCAGCCTATCCAATCTTTGTTACGAAAGGGATCCCCTTAAAATGGCACTGATAGTTAATTTTACTGGGGCCTGCTCTTGGTCTAATGGAAGGGTAAACGGTTTTGAAGGCCATGTTCCAACACCCTTGAACATTTGACACCTTTGCCCGGTTAAAATAGACCCATTCCATGTACATATCTGTTGACTTTAAGATGCCCTCTAGATTCTAGATGGTTTTGAGACCTCTTCCATAAGTGCAAGTTAAAAAAAAAAGTACAAAATAAAAATATTCCAAAAACTGGTTGGACAGTGAGGAACGAAATGAGTTACGTGCCCAAAAAACTAAATGGCATCACGGTGAGTGCCTTGTCAGAACCCATATATTACTGTGGGGGGGGGGGGAGAGAATCTTATTTTATTTCTTGGTGGAGCCTTGGTGGAGCAGTGGGCTAATGCCTCCTTAAGTAACACCAGCTGCCTGCCATTAGTGCAGGTTCGAGTCCCACCAGGCTCAAGGTTGACTCAGCCTTCCATCCTTCCCAGGTAGGTAAAAATGAGGACCCAGATTGTTGGGGGCAATAAGCTGACTTTGTAATAATGCCGCTTGGGGTGTGTGTGAAAGCCCTAATAAGCAGGTATATACATAGAATGAAGGCTACTGCTAAGTTTGTAAAGCCGCCCTGAGTCTTCGGAGAAGGGCGGGATATAAATGGAATTAAAATAAAAAATAAAAAAAATAAAATTTCTATTTTCTTTTTATTCATTACTACGGCTTCTGCCAATCTCCTGAAGGGGAAGGGGGGACGACACTGCGGGCTGTCTCTTTGTTTCTTTCGCTACAATGTATCGTTTCCGCTACTCCTGCATACTTACTCTTTGAACTGTCTCTCCCTTGATGTTACCTTGGGGTGAAAAAGGAATGTGCCTCCGGCCATCTGGTTTATCTCCCGTTTCGGAAGGGAAGGTACGAAGACCCAACAGCATCGATGCGAGCCTGGGAAATGGACTGTGTTATCAGCTCCTTTCCCACAGCGGACTTAACACCTGGGGATTGGCCCGTTCAAACTGACCGGATAAACTATTGGGGTGGGGGTTTGCTTGGGGCTCTTTTAACCTATCGATCTGAGCGGGAAACACTTTCCATTGATCGATCTCCTTTTTTCTCGCAGATGTCGTCGTTTATGAGAACCGTTGGGCTGGAGAAACGAGGCTACAATCAACGTTTATGACCAAGCTGGTCAATCTTGGAAGCTGTTCAGCTATCAATCGGAAGGAAGGTGAGGATTGACCGATGCCGTGCAGAGGAATTCTGGGAGTTGAAGTCCACGAGTCATAAAAGAGCCAAGGTTGCCTACCCCTGTAATCTAGTCCAGCGTTTCCCAACCTTAGGAACTTGAAGATGCGTGGACTTCAACTCCCAGAATTCACGCATCTTCAAGTTCCTAAGGTTGGGAAACGCTGATCTAGTCCAATCGCCTGCTCAAGCAGGAAAATGGGTGATGTTCCCTTGCTGATGGTGCTGCTGAAAATAATATCTGTTATCTCCGTTTAATAAAATTGTATCAGAGACATAGGGCTAAGTCCTACTTGCTAGTAATATTTGCCCACAGAAGAAATACGCAACTTCCGTAGCCAAAGGTGAGCTGGTGCAGAATGCAGCCGCGCGAGTTGTGATGGGGGTCTCCCGATACTCCCATGTAACACCTCTCCTCCGCGAGCTGCATTGGCTTCCGGTTGCCCTCCGGGTGAGATTCAAGGTGCTGGTGATGACCTATAAAGCCCTAAATGGCATGGGTCCGGATTACTTACGGGAGCACCTGCTGCCGGCGTCATCTTCCCTTCGTCCTGTGCGCTCCCACAGAGAGGGCCTCCTCAGGGTGCCGTCGGTCAGGGACTGCCGGCTGGCAGCCCCCAGGGGTAGAGCATTCTCTGGGCACGCCTGCCCTCTGGAATCAATTGCCTGTTGAGCTCCGGATGGCTCCCGACCTTCGCTCTTTCCACCGTGACCTGAAGACTTGGTCGTTTGAACAGGCCGGCCTGGACTAAGGTTTTGGGGGTTTTTAACTATTGTTTATTTTTTTATTTATTTTAATCCCATTTATATCCCGCCCTTCTCCGAAGACTCAGGGCGGTTTACAATTTAAAGCACAAACCAATGTGCTTAGCAATAGCCTTCATTCTATGTATATGCCTGCTTATTAGGGCTTTCGCCCCCCCCCCCCCGCGGCATTATTACAAAGTCAGCTTATTGCCCCCAACAATCTGGGTCCTCATTTTACCTACCTGGGAAGGATGGAAGGCTGAGTCAACCTTGAGCCTGGTGGGACGCGAACCTGCACTAATTGCAAGCAGCTGGTGTTACTTAAGGAGGCATTAGCCCACTGCTCCACCAAGGCTCAATTGTTAGGGCTAAATTAATTTAATTTTACTTTTAACTTTTGTATGTTGTATTTTAATTGCCCTGTACACCGCCGAGTCCTTCGGGAGAAGGGCGGTATAGAAATTCAATAAATAATAATAATTGTAACCCTCTTTTTATTTTCCAAGTCTCACATATAGTAGACAGTAATCATCTCCAGGATTTGCTGACCTACGTTTCTGCAAAGCATGCCCCTCTTCAAACTGTCCCTCCAAGGCAAAGGCAGCGTCTGGACCAGGTTCCGCACGTTCTTCTAAATCAGCTGAGACCGGATACTTTGGTGCATGCAGTGTTGAGAATCATCAACGTTACAGTCCTGACGGGTGAGTTGAGTCTCTCATCCTAGAACTTCTCGAAGTCCCCAAGTTTGGTCCGTGGCACGGCGGTGGAAAGGTGCCTTAGAGACGTGATGGCTGAGAGCTATGGATTTTGTAATTTCTTTTTTGTCCTGAATGCCTTCTCTGAGAAGAATACCAACCAAGCACTTGGGTCCAGCTCTTTCTGAGGGAGATTATTCCTGTTGTTCCTACTCAGCGTGCAAATATCGCTTTCCAGGTCTATCTCAAGGAGAGGAAAAGGAGTAATAGCAGAGTAGCCTGTATCTGTAGTCCTGTTGATAAGAAGGTCAGGAGTTGATTTGCAAGCAGCCAGTGTTTCCTTTTTGGCCAAACAAGCTTAGATTCTTGAGCGGTCATCTCATTTGACAACATCCTTTGCTGAGGATTGAAGCGATACTAGCGATATGAAGGAATTTGTGACTAGTGACAGCCTTTATTAACATTAATAATTAACGTCCTAGATAACGGAAGGAGAGACATTTTGTTTTTCATGAAATCAGAAGGTGCCCAGAATTATTGATTGTTTGGGGACCTTTTCATCTCTTGCTCGCCGTATTAACTGAAGTCATCTTCTTGCTTCTCAGTCCTAAATTGAGATCCTTATAATAATGCAGCATTTCTGCCAGTCCTAAAGAAAAGGTATTAGTTACCAGTTAAACAGACTGAGAGTTTAATTATAAACATCCACCAGAATCCTTACGTTGAAATTTGCTGGTTTTGAAAATGTAGACTCTAGAACCCATTAATGAATTTTAAGAAAGTATAGCTACCTCTTCCCTCTACCTATTAAAGAAATCCAAAATGCCACTGTCAAGGGCCTTGAATCTCATTTCTTCAAGTACCATGTAGAAATCTTTCTTTTTTTTAACATGGAGTCATCAAAGCATTTTTTTAATGTAATACGAAGTCTTCGGGTGTAAGGGAAGGGGTTGTGAAACGCAAAACCTCTTAATCTAAAATAGTTCTTCATGCTATCGTACTCTGAATAAAATTACAGTGGTAGCTTGGTGTTCAGCTGCTTCAAAACAGGTTGAATTTGATACTCGACGCATTTTGAGGCGAAAATGTTGCCCCGATACTCGTACTTTCTTTGGTACCCAGCATGCTGCAAAAGGAAGAGGGGACAGCTGCAGAGGGACAGTTTGCCAAGATGGGAAGGTTGCTAACGTAGGAAGAAGGGGATGGACACAGAGGGCGGAAAGGAAGTTGGCCATCATGAAGCGGTTGCTGCAAAAAGAGGAAGGGAACAGCCATAGAGAGCGGGCAGGAAGAAGCCATGCTGGGAAGGTCACTGACATAGGAAAAGGGGGACAACTACAGAGGGCGGACAGGAAGTTGGCCATGGCGGCTAATGTAGGAAAGTGGGGGATGGCCACAGAGAGCAAACAGGAAGTTGGCCATTCTGAGATGGTTGCTTCAAAAAGAAGAGGGGAACGGCCATAGAGAGCGGGCTGGAAGAAGCCATGCTGGGAAGGTCACTGACATAGGAAAAAGGACAGATGGAAAGTTTTTCCCAGCCGAAACAAAGGGTCACGTGGCAAATCAGCTGGTTTGCTTGGCACTCATAGTTTTTAGTACCCCTCATGCCTCCCAGAACCAATTAACATCGAATACCGAGGCAGCACTGTATAGTCCAGGGGTAGGCAACCTTGGCTCTTTTAGGATTTGTGGACTTCAACTCCCAGAATACCTGAGCCAGCCACGCTGAGGGGAAAGGGAGAGGTTTCCAAGCTGAGCCAGGCTGGCCCAGGAATTCTGGGAGTTGAAGTCCACGAGTCATCAAAGAGCCAAGGTGGCCTACCCCTTAGTCAAACCACGTTCCCAGTGGCAAGACTTGGCCGGTCCTTACCAGGAAAGAAGGGCAGTTGACATCAGCCCACAAGGAAGCAAACCATATTTATTATTCCAGTTTTTCAACCTTAGAATCTGCGTGCAGTTTTAAAGAAGAAAACCAAAGAAAAATCATATTAACGGTGGAACAAACCAAGGGTCAACCTTATGCCCTGGTCATTTGGGGAGATGCAGCAGCCCAGCGCCTTCAGCTTCAAAGGAAAAAAGGTAAACAAGTCAATTCAATATTTTTTTAAAATAATTTTTGGTAGGTGACTGTATCGCCCAGCCGTGCAAGGAACAAGGAACGCAAGGCAATCCTCCTTTGTTTTAACATGAGTCAGCTTTTTGCCATCAGACTGTTCAAAGGAAGGCACACCAGACAGCGAAAAGTTCATTCGTGTTAAAACAACTCCCAGAATTTTAAACGACGACTCTCCTAGCTGGGATTTTATTTCAGTTCTTATTACTTAGTTCTTTTGTTTCATTTAACATTATTAGGGCCACCCACTCTGACAGACTCTTTATTCTTAGGTGCAGGCCTGTAGATCCAGATGTACCCAAGATTAAGATACGGTTGGTCTAGGTCAGGAGTCTTCGAACTTGGCAACTTTTAAGACTTGTGGACTTCAACTCCCAGAATTCTCCACCCAACACAAGGAGGTCATAAAGTTACCCAGTGTGGAGATCCCTGGTCTAGGCCCTTAATTGGGACCGGAAGCCATAATACTGCTTCTTCTACAGCTTTAGTTATTCCACACAAAAAGAGATTGCCCCAAGCTTTGTAGAATAGTATAAAGGTAAAAGGTAAAGGTTCCCCCGCACATGCGTGCTAGTCGTTTCCAACTCTAGGGGCCGGTGCTCATCTCCGTTTCAAAGCCGAAGAGCCAGCGCTTGTCCGAGGACGTCTCCGTGGTCATGTGGCCGGCATGACTAGACGCCAAAGGCGCACGGAACACTGTTACCTTCCCACCATAGTGGTCCCTATTTTTCTACTTGCCTTTTTACGTGCTTTCGAACTGCTAGGTTGGCAGAAGCTGGGACGAGTAACAGGCGCTCACTCTGTTACGCGGCACTCGGGATTCGACCCGCCAAACTGCCGACCATCTGAATAGTATACTATTGTTTAAAATAATGTTTTTAAGATGGGACAGGTTTTTGAGCCAATTGGTGCAGTGATTAAGGCACCAGACTGGAAACCAGGAGACGGTGAGTTCTAGTCCTACCTTAGGCACTTGGGTTCTGTTGGGCCAGCCAGATACTTCTTCTCAGACCTGGGAAGTTAGCAATGCCAAACCACTTCTGAAAAATTCTTGCCAAGAAAACCACCAGGGCTCTTTCAGGCCATCTCCCAGTGTCAGACATGATTGAACGGGGGGGAATGGGATTTTGAAGCTGACATCTCCTTTATCATCAATTAATTTATCTCTGAAAGAAGCATAGAATGTTTTGTCCAAAGCTTCGGCGATATGAACATTTTTTTTTTCTTCTCCTTCCTAGCTCACATTTGGGAATTTAAGTATCTCTTTGTAAAACACAACCCTGTCTCTGGTGACCTGGAATTGCACACGACACCTTGGTCGGTCCTAGAGTGCCTTTTTGATGACGATAAAAGAGCGGTGGCCTTCCAAGAGAAGTTTGGAAGGAACGTCCAAGAGTCGATGAAGAAGACTACCCTGGCTTCCCATCTCGAAGAAAAAAGTTCTGGTGAGATCCTTACTCCTCCATCAGGTTGAAGACACCCTGTGTCTTAATATAACACTTGAATACATTATATGGGCTAAATGTGATCAGACACATGATGAGGTTGTCTCTTTTTCACTTCCAAAGAGCATCACCTCTCAAAAGCACACTCAGAACTCTTTGAAGAAAGTTCATAACTGACAGGGAACTGGATGGATAGGATGGGTCCTCAAGAACATCATCCTCTGTGCTCTGACTTGACACAGCAATGATATAATAAGAATTAACTCTTAATAACAATAACAACAATAAAAAGTTGGAAGGGACCTTGGAGGTTGTCTAGTCCAATCCCCTGCTCAGGCAGGAAACCCTCTACCATTTCAGACAAATATCCTTCCAGCCTCTGCTTAAAAATTTCCAGTGTTGGAGCATTCACAACTTCTGGAGGCAGGTAGTTCCACTGATTAATTGTTCTAACTGCCGGGAAATTTCTCTTTAGTATTAGATTGCTTCTCTCTTTGGTTAGTTTCCATCTGTTGCTTCTTCTCCTGCCTTCAGGTGCTTTGGAGAACAGGTTGACACCCCCCACACACACACCTTCTTTGTGGCAACCCTTCAGATATTGGAAGACTGCTATCATGGCCCCCCTCGTCCTTCTCTTCATTAAACTAGCCATACCCAATTCCAGCAACCATTCTTTATATATGTTTTAGCCTCCAGTCCCCTGATCATCTTTGTTGCTCTTCTCTGTACTCTTTCTAGAGTCTCAACATCTTTTTTTTTTAATTCCATTTATATCCCGCCCTTCTCCGAAGACTCAGGGCGGCTTACAAGCTTAGCAGTAGCCTTCATTCTATGTATATGCCTGCTTATTAGGGCTTTCACACACACCCCAAGCGGCATTATTACAAAGCTTAACTGCCCCCAACAATCTGGGTCCTCATTTTACCTACCTGGGAAGGATGGAAGGCTGAGTCAACCTTGAGCCTGGTGGGATGCGAACCTGCACCAATTGCAGGCAGCTGGTGTTACTTAAGGAGGCATTAGCCCACTGCTCTACCAAGGCTCTTTTTACATCGTGGTGATCCAAACTGGATGCAGTATTCCAAGTGTGGCCTTACCAAGGCGTTGTAAAGGGGTATTAACATATGAGCATAAGTCCCGCATGGTTTTCCTTTGAATTTTTACGGACAAGCAGCTACCATTGATCTTAAACTTCACTGTACTACAAATCACATCAATACACATAGCATTCATTTTAGTTACAAGCAGTCCTTGACTTACGACAGGTGGCTTGGCGGCTTACCACCCGATCTAAATTTCTAACACACACACACACACACACACACACACAGAGAGAGAGAGAGAGAGAGAGAGAGTCTTATATAACTGCAATTTGATCACTCGGCAACAGGGCAGCATTTAAGGCATTGGCAGTGTCCCACAACCACACGGTTGCCTTTCACCAGGGTTTTGCTGAAAACTGGCCATTAACTTCCGGCTTGCAGCAAAGCTGCACCTTTTGATTTGCCGCATTCATTTTACGACTGCCACCAAAAAGGTTTACAGAATCAGGTTGGGTCACATGACCGTCCCATTTTACGACGAGTGGGCAGTCATAACCCGAGGACTTCCTATGCTATTTACTTGTCAGTGGGAATCAACTACAAAACAGAAAAAAGCCCAGGAAAAAAACATACATCCAACAGTAAGAACCACCACCACAACAACAAAAATAAATAAGACCCAAACATCCAACATTAAACATTTTTAAAAAAACACCAACATTCTGGTTGGATGCTGAAAACAAAAATGAAAAAAAAAACCGTAATAAATTCCCTTCCCTTTACATAGGTAAAGTTTCCCCCGCACATGCGTGCTAGTCGTTTCCGACTCTAGGGGCCGGTGCTCATCTCCGTTTCAAAGCCGAAGAGCCAGCGCTTGTCCGAGGACGTCTCCGTGGTCATGTGGCCGGCATGACTAGATGCCAAAGGCGCACGGAACGCTGTTACCTTCCCACCGTAGTGGTCCCTATTTTTCTACTTGCAATTTTACGTTGCATTTCGAACTGCTAGGATGGCAGAAGCTGGGACGCGTAACAGGCGCTCACTCTGTTACGTGGCACTCGGGATTCGACCCGCCAAACTGCCGACCTTCTGATCGACAAGCTCAGCGTCCTAACCCACTGAGCCACTGCGTCCCTTTACATAACGGGTCTGGAAATAGTGGTAAACTTTCTTATCCTTATTTAACAAGAGAAATGTACAAATATTTCATTCTGGCGGCTTTCGTAGGAGTGATCGAAGTAAAGGGCTGCGTTTCAAAGCTGAGCTTCACGGATGCTTCCTTGTCCTACGGACAGCTGGTCTTTCACGCCGGGACACCCCTGGAGCACATATTCGCTTCTCTTCCTCTGATCACCTACAAGGGGTGCGCAAAATGCGGCTGTGAACTGCAGACAGACGATAACGCCATCTACCAACAGTGCCCTACTTGCTTGCCTTTGAACAAAGTCAAGATCTTCTACAGGTAAGCCAAAAAAAAGAAAAGAAAAGAAAAGTGGAAGATGAAAATCTAAAGTTGCCGCCAGCTTCCTGTTTAATATTTCGAACATTCTCTGTAGCTGCATTCGCGTGTGATTTCAAGAAAGTCGGGCAAAAATAGCCTTGTGAAGACGTGAGTGAATTACGTTCGCTATCTGAAATGGATTGAGCGGCTCGGAGGCTAATTCTGTCGTTCCGTTACTTTGCTACTGTTAAGCGTTTCTTCTTCTTTCCGTTTCTGGTTTTTTACTGTTGGAAGCCGACTAGGAGACAGGCGGCAAATAAATTTAACCAATCTGTAAATAACCCATGTAGATTTTTGAGCCACTGAAATCCTAGCCCCCAGCGAGCCAATGGATGCTCTTTTCATCTCTCTTGGAGATTGGGGAAGGAAGATTTGTGCAAGGAGCTAGTAGCGGAGTGACGCCTTTTCCAAGACCTTGATCTCCACCACCACCCCCAATATTTTTCTCCTTGCATCCTCCCCCAAAAACACTCAAAAACTGGGCAGCCTTGACCGCGCCTAGCTAGCTTGCAAATATCCTATTTAGGGCCTCTCAGTTATAACTTTCACATGGACGGTTCTAAGTTCTGAAATTAAACAGCTTTAAGGTTACATTCTGGAACTCTTTGTCGGGATACCTGGTTATGGTTCAAGCCAGAAGTAGGAAGGTTGGAGGGAAAGAGGAGGAGAAGTGGGGAGAAACGGGAGGGGAGTGGTGAGGGAAAGAGGAGAGGAGAGGAAGAAGAGGGAAGTAGGAAAGAAAGGAGAAAGGGAGAAAGAAAGTAGAGAAGGGGGAAGAGAGAGAAGGAGGGTGGATACAGTGAAAGGGGAAATGGACGAGCAGCACCCAAACTTACATGTATGTATTTATGTATGGCGCTATATTTGTTGACTTGTTTGTGGAAGAAATGGGAAAATAAAATTGAATATATTATGTGTGTGTGTGTGTGTGTGTGTGTGTATGTATATGTATATTTTTTGGATTGCTAACAAATTTACACAAATATGAGCTGTCATTGTTGTGACTACAGCCTGTGGATGGCCTTGGGTTAGGCTGAAACAGGCAATAAGATTTGCCCCGTGTTTGGGGCCTAGCAAGGTATTCTAAAATACTTAACACACACACACACACACACGTGTGTGTGTGTGTGTGTAAATTTTTTGGCTTGCTAACAAAGAATAAAGGGAGACCTTTATTCTTTATTCTTTGGCTTGCTTTGTTAGCAAGCCAAAAAAAAAATTTACACAAATATGAGCTGCCACTGCTGTGGCTACTGCTTGTAGATGGCCTTGGGCTAGGCCGAAACAGGAAATAAGATTTGTCCCGTGTCTGGGACTAAGCAAGTTTTATTCTGAATGCTTAACAAACATTTAACATATATATACATACAGTATATATACATATATACATATATATACGTGTGTGTGTGTGTGTGTGTGTATATGTGTGTGTGTGTGTGTATGTATGTATATATATATATATATATGGGTATATATATATATATATATATATATATATATATATATATATATATATATATATGTATATGTATGTATGTATATATGTATATATATGTATGTATATATGTATATATGTGTATGCATATATATATATATATAAATAAAAAGCCAGACCTTTGGGATATTACATTGAGATTTTCCTTTGCGTGTCTCAGGGTCAGAAGAACGTACGCCAATATCTCAAGAAGCCAGGCTGAAATGGGAACTGTTCAAAAAGTTGAAACAGCCGCTCTTCGAAAACCAGATGTTACACCCAGTTTTTAAGAGGGTCAGGAGGCAGCTGTGGTGAGGAGGCAGCTGTGTAGCTACTACACCTGCCAAGTCTCCTTTAGTCTGTCAAGAGCCACTTCTGGTGGGCTGACACCAGAGGGCAGTAAAGAACAATTTATGGAGAAGAGAGACTTTCTTCCAGTTGCCTCTGACTTCATTATAACGATAATAGGAACGGGATGAATCCGTTTCATAGGAGTGGGAGGAATCCGTTTGTGGTCTTAACTCTAAAAAGCGGAGATGCAAAGACACCTTCTCCTTATTTTGATCCCCAAGTTTTTGCTGTGCCTGTCCTCACGCAACTCAGGATCCTCATCAGCATGTTTGGGAGGACAGATCTGGATGTCTGAATAACAGAAACTCTCAATTGCATTTAGGCCACCCTTGTCCACCCCTGGGATTTCTGCTTCAAAATACTTCATTTACTCGTGGGTTTTGGATTGAGTTGAGTAGCTTGAGCAGGTAGCTTAGGGCCATCGTCTCTGCTTTCATTCATCTTCAGAAAAATAATATCGATGCTTTTTTTTTCATTGTGCTACTTGGGGAATATTTCTCGTCCCAGCCATTTGGCCCATGTGAGTTTGAGCTGAGGATCTTTCTCTTCAACTCCCCTGCTTGTTCAGGGTTGCCAAAGTCAGATGGGATTGAATGCAGGTAACTCCTCAACGTACGACCATAACTGAGCCCCAAATTTTAGTTGCTAAGCGAAACAATTGTTGAGTTTTCTTCCACTTTACAACCTTGCTTGCCCCTACATCGGGGTAGGCAACCTTGGCTCTTTTATGACTCGTGGACTTCAACTCCCAGAATTCCTGAGCCAGCATGGGGGAACTATGGCCCCTTCCTGACTTGTGGACTTCAACTCCCAGAATTCCTGAGCCAGCATGGGGGAACTATAGCCCCTTCCTGACTTGTGGACTTCAACTCCCAGAATTCCTGAGCCAGCATGGGGGAACTATGGCCCCTTCCTGACTTGTGGACTTCAACTCCCAGAATTCCTGAGCCAGCATGGGGGAACTATGGCCCCTTCCTGACTTGTGGACTTCCAACTCCCAGAATTCCAGAGCCAGCATGGCTGGCTCAGGAATTCTGAGAGTTGAAGTCCACGAATCATAAAAGAGCCAAGGTTGCCCACCCCTGCACTTGGTGTTAAGTGAATCGCTGCAGTTGTTAAGTTAGTGACCCGGTTGTTAAGTGAATCTGGCTTCCCCGTTGACTCTGCTCGCCAGAAGGGATCACATGACCCCAGAAAAAGTGCGATGGTCATAGACACAAGTCAGTTGGCGAGCATCCGAATTTTGGACCACGTGACCCTGGAGATGTCATAAATGTGGAAATTACTCATAAGTCCCTTTTTTCCCCAGTGCCGTTGTAACTTTGAACCATCACCAAATGGCAGGTTGTGAGTTGAGCTGTGTGCTATATTTGGGGGCCCACCGCACCAAACACGAGTTTGGATTTTGTGTTGTTGTTGTTTTTTTCACTCGCTATCGTCTTCCTCCCCCCCCTCCTCATTTTGCAGGCAGGCAGCAGTCAAGTCAAACAGCATCGCGGTTGTGGGTGATAACGCAACAAGGTGGATAATTATCATTGTAATAAACGTTTGCCCGGCAGGTTTCTGCCCTTTAGTGCGGCTAAGGCGCTTTGGACTTTACAAAGACGGTGAAGGTTGGCGAGATTGTTCCTGGCAGCCTTATCGGCTCTTGATAAGGCTGTAATTGGCCCCTGTTCTGATGTATCAATAATTTAGCTCAAGAGTGAAAGTTGGCTTCTTTCGCTTTGAAATTGCCACTTAATTGTTGCTGATTATAATAAGTGTCCGTGGGAGGCTGGAAGACCAGCTTGGTGGGCAGTGTCCTTCCGCTCACAGTAATTGCTGGCATGCAGAGACCCAGTTGTGGTTAGGTGCCACTCTGGCCTTCAAAGTAGGGGGGCGGAAATGTCCTTGAGTTAAGAAGGGCCGAGAGTTAAGCAGGCACGGGGGAAGGCGTGCAGTGGCCGGGATATCTTTCCACATTGAGTCATAGCCGCGATAGCTCGCCTTGCTACATATTTAGTTTAGAAACAGGTACACCTAGGCCTTGACTCACAACAGTTCCCTTCCTCGCCATTCAAAGTGACAAACGCACAGGGGAAAAAGTCACTTACGACCTGGGGGGACATGATAGCAGCGTTCCAATATCTCAGGGGCTGCCCCAAAGGAGAGGGGCTCAGGCTATTCTCCAAAGCGCCGTAGGGCAGGAGAAGAAGCAACGGATGGAAACTCATCAAGGAGAGAAGCAACTTGGAACTAAGGAGAAACTTCCTGACAGTTAGAACAATTAGCCAGTGGAACCACCTGCCTCCTGAAGTGGTTAATGCTCCAACACTGGAAGTCTTTAAGAAGAGACTGGACAGCCATTTGTCCGAAATGGTATAGGGTTTCCTGCCTGAGCAGGGGGTTGGACTAGATGACATCCGAGGTCCCTTCCAACTTTATTATTGATCAGCGCACAGTCAGCCAGCTGTTCAGACCGCGTTTCACATTTTTGTCTACCTATCAAGTCCTTCCCAAGGACCTGGGATAGGCAGATATGGATGTTTGATGGTATTATAGATATTGTCGCAGGATGGAAGCAGTTCCTAGTAAGGCTGCCTTTTGCAATTGACTGATGGCAAATTTGTCAATGCCGATGATGGTGTTCAAGTGGTGCTCCAGTTGTTTTGAGATTGTACCCAAGGCACCTGTTACTATTGGTAGTACCCTTGCTTGCCTTTGCCACGGTCTTTCTATTTCTATTTGTAGGCCTTTGTATTTTTATATCTTCTCCGATTCTTTCTCGTCTATTCTGCTGTCTCCAGGCGCTGCCACGTCCACTAGCCAGACTTTTTTTGTCTTTCTTATGGACAATTGTTAAGTCCGGGGTGTTACGTTGCAGGTGCTTGTCTGTTTGAATTCTGAAGGCCCAGAGCAGTTTAACTTTATCATTTTCTATGGCTTTCTCTATTTTATGATCCCACCAGTTCTTGCTTACAGGCAAATGATATTTCTTGCAGATCTTCCAATGCACCATTGTTGCTACTTTGTCATGCCGCTGCTTGTAGTCGGTCTCTGCGATCTTCTTGCAGCAGTTTACCAGGTGGTCCCCTGTTTCTTCAGCTTCTTTGCGTAGGCGGCACTTATTGTCTGTTGCTGTCTTCTCAATTTTGACATCATCATCATCATCATTATTCACACTTACGACCTTTGCAGCATCCCCGCGGTCGCCTGATTTACATTCAGACGCTTGACAACCGACTCCCATTTATGACGGTCGTAGCGTCCCACAGGGAGGGTCACGTGATCCCCGTTTGCGTCCTTCTGACAAGCAAAGTCAGTTGGGGGGGGGGGAAGCCAGGTTCGCCCAGCAACTGAGTTACTTCACTTAACAACTGCTGTTATTCACTGAACCCCCGTGGCCAGAAAGGTCGTAAAACGAGGCGAAACCCGCTTAGCCAACGCCTCGCTTGGCAACAGAAACGTTGCGCTCCGTTGTGGCCGTCCGTCGGAGACTAGCCGGTTTCTGTTTTCTCCTCCGTGCCGGTTAGGGAATTCTGGGGGTTGAAATCCAGGCACCTTTAAAAGCTGGCAAGGTTGAGAAACACCAATGAAGAGGGATAATTAAGCTGCCTTTGAAGGCATCGCTGGCATTCAACGCATCGCCGTCTCCCAACGCCGCGCTTCGAGATAAAACGAGTAATATGTACTTGTAGACGATGGCATCCTTAGGTGTCTCGTAGCGGGAAACATCAAACATGAAAACTGAAATGCCGCTGATTTTTTTCCCCTCCCCCATTCCCCCCTTTTAGGCCTGCTGTGATGACCGTGGAGGACGAGGGCTATGAAATCTCTGTTCAGGTGGGATCCGACCTGATGGAGAAAATCTTCCTTAACATTCCCGCCGAATGGCTGAAGAAGGCTGTAGGTAATACCTCGGGAATCTGTGGTGTAACCCTGGAGAAATGTCGGTCTGTAATCCCTTAATTTCGGGTTCAGGAAGCAAAGAAGAATAATTCCAGAAGCAGAGAGGAAGCCTCACTCCCTTCCAACACGGAAGATGTTACGTAGTTGAGTCATGAAACGTCCGCAAGAAAGCAAGCAAGCTCAGAGAGCACCAAGGACCCCAGAGTCCTTTCCTCCTCCTCCTCCTCCTCCTCCTCCTCCTCTTCCTCCTCCTCTCCATAAACATCACTTCCTTCTAGCACTGATGATGTTCCCTAGTTGGGCAATGAAACATCTGCAAGAAAACAACCAAGCTCAGAGAGCACCAAGGACCCCACAGTCCTTTCCTCCTCCTCCTCCTCCTCCTCCTCCTCCTCCTCCTCCTCCTCCTCCTCCTCCTCCTCTCCATAAACATCACTTCCTTCTAGCACTGATGATGTTCCCTAGTTGGGCAATGAAACATCTGCAAGAAAACAACCAAGCTCAGAGAGCACCAAGGACCCCACAGTCCTTTCCTCCTCCTCCTCCTCCTCCTCCTCCTCCTCCTCCTCCTCCTCCTCCTCCTCCTCCTCCTCCTCCTCCTCCTCCTCCTCTCCATAAACATCACTTCCTTCTAGCACTGATGATGTTCCCTAGTTGGGCAATGAAACATCTGCAAGAAAACAACCAAGCTCAGAGAGCACCAAGGACCCCAAAGTCCTTTTCTCCTCCTCCTCCTCCTCCTCCTCCTCCTCCTCCTCCTCCTCCTCCTCTCCATAAACACCACTCCCTTCTAGCACTGATGATGTTCCCTAGTTGGGCAATGAAACTTTGCAAGAAAACAACCCAGCTCAGAGAGCACCCAAGAGGCCACAGTAATAAACCTTCCTTGGCCTCTTGTCGTCAGATCACATTCCATCGCCAAGATCAGGATGTGGCTCAACCTAGCCTGGTGCCCTCCAGCTTTGGCTTGCAGCTCAGGATGATGGGAGCTCTCATGCAAAAGATCTCATAGGATTCCTGCCTAAGGAAGACTTGGTTGGTTGGATTCAGTGGTGGGCGTAGGTTGAGGACTACCCGTATAGGAATCACTAAAAAAATAATAATAATCCCACAGACATTTCCTCAGCAGAAACAAAAGCATTCAGGGTCCATGGCTCCGGGTTGGCCTGGATTACCCCTTGCAGAATGGATTTCTGAACTCACAATAGGGGGTGGCCATCTGTTCACATTCCACAAATTCCCTCAAAATCAGAAGAGGCTCCCCACACGTTTCGCGCTCCCATTCCACGGCCTAGCCCAGGGCTCCCCAACCTATGGGCCGTGACCTCTCGGTTAGCAGGCCACAGAAATGGCGGGCTGGTGCACGCGCTCATGCGCGCGCACTCTCTCCACCCCACCCCCACTCGCGCTAGCCCCCGTGGGCCCGTTTGCACATGTTGCGCGGGCGCAAACGGGCCGCTAGCACCAGTGGGTTGCGTGGCCGATTTGCACATGCGCCAACAGGGGCCACCAGTGTGTCCAGCCCTGTTTGTGCCCGCAGGGGCGGCAATTGCGCAAACTGCTCTCCGGAAAGGTTGGAGACCTCAGGCCTAGCCAGGGAAAAAGAGATTTCTCTGGAGCCTCCGGTGAGAAGGATGGTGAACTACTACTACTACTAATACTAATACTTCTTCTTCTTCTTCATCTTCATCTTTTCCAGAACCTTCCTCAGATGCTACCTATGGGATGCTGGTGGCCGATCTCTGTCACTCTCTACTCACGGACTCCAAGGCGTCTTACCTTCTAACCATCAGGAGCCATTTTGTCCTGGATGAAAACAGTTTCCCTCTGGAGAAAGACTTCCGGCTGCTGGAGTTCCACCTTGATCTCTGAGGCAGCCATTTTCTAATGAGGTTCCTCCCTCAAGTTCACAACCACACAAAGGGATAAAATGGGGACAAGCGAGTGAGGTTTTTTTTTTTAATATTTTTTTACGAACGGGTTTTAAGAGCAATTATTTCTTCAGAGAGTTATTAAAAAGCTACTCGAAAGGTGACGGATGTTTTCCTGGTTAGTCGTTTATCCCCAAGGCTTAGGAATTTCCTGAAAAGGAGTTCAAGACCAACTTTTTAAAATGCGTCGCCTAAAAAAAACAATATTTTTCCTCGCCGCACCCGTTTTTTTCGTCAGCCCCAAATTTTCGCCTTCCTGTCATGGGGCCAGCTTGTCTATTGGAAGCTCTTCTTTTCGAAGTAAATCTCTTGTAATAGCAGAAAGAATTTTTTCTCTTCACAAACGGTGGCTCCAGCTACTTTATCAAACCGCTGGAAGGAATTTCTACATTTGCGTTTAAAAAAAACACCCAACCCTGTTCCTGGAGGAGCCGTGCCAAATACACTCAGCTTGCAAAGCAAATAAATGCTTCAAAGAGGAAAAAAAAACAACAGACCTTAAATTGTGCTCCTGATTAAAAGATAACCGGGGGGGGGGCTATTTCTCGGTCTGTTCCCCTGGAAAACCAGGTTTGTATTCAAAGTGCAGCCTTACATGAATATAATAACTCTTTCCTCTATTTGTGTAATTTAGAGATTTTAGCTTGGTGGAGCCTAGCTGAACTTTGATTTGTGGTGGGAAGCCTAGATCTTAAAATGTTGATCTCGTACTGGGAGCAAACCCCGCCCTTCCTTTCTAGCACTGATGATTATTATTATTATTATTATTAATTTAATTTAATTTCTATACCGCCCTTCTCCCGAAGGACTCAGGGCAGTGTACAGGGCAATAAAATGCAATAAAAATACAATATACAAAAGTTAAAATGAGAATTAAATAGAATAGCCCAATATCCACCTCGTTCCTCATCCTTTAAAACTCTGCACAGCTATTTCCAGCTAAGGGTGACTATTTTTTAAAAAATGCATACATTATGAGAAGATGTATCTAAGATTGAATGTATTTGAAGAAATGGTTTGCAATATATTTGTTTGTATGTATGTATGTATGTATGTATAGATGGAGAGAGAGAGAGAGATACAGGGCTTTTTTTCTCACAGAATGCTCAGAACGGAGTTCCGGCACCTTTTTTTGATGGAACCTTATAGGGTAGGCAAGGTGGGTTGCATGACGTGTGAGATTCGGCACCTTTTTCTTTTACAAAAAAAGCACTGGATAGATAGATAGATAGATAGATAGATAGATAGATAGATAGATAGATAGATAGATAGATGATAGATAGATAGATAGATAGATAGATAGATAGATAGATGATAGATAGATAGATAGATAGATAGATAGATAGATAGATAGATGATAGATAGATGATAGATAGATAGATAGACAGATGATAGACAGACACACAGACAGTCAGATAGATAGAGATATAGAGATAGAAATAGAGATAGAGATACATAGAGATAGAGATACTTATTCAGTGAAGCATCACTTTCCTATGCAATCTTTCCTTACTGTAAACATATAAGAAAAATGAGGGGGCCTTGGTGCTCTCTGAGCTTGGTTGTTTACCCGCAGATGTTTCATTACCCAACCAGGTAACATCATCCGTGCTAACTAAGTGTACTAGTACCAGTAGACTGATGATGCTACCTAGTTGGGCAATGAAACCTCTGCAAAAAAACCATCAAGCTCAGAAAGCACCAAGGGCCCCACATCTGCCTGTCTGTCCACAAGCAACGGCCTAATCAAGGAACCACTAAGAACACTCCCACCAACATTAAAAGGGTAAACTACCTGTATATAAATAGACAGCAAACCCAACTCCCTTCTAGCACTGATGATGTTACCTAGTTGGGTAATGAAACCTGCAAGAAAGCAACCTAGCTCAGACAGCATCAAGGACCTCTCTCTGTCTGTCCATAAGCAACAGCCTAATCAAGGAACCACTAAGAACATTCCCACCAACATTAAAAGGGTGAACTACTCGGGCCCAGACTGAGGAGGAATTTTTAATTTGGGGTTCTTTTTAACTGACTACAGGGTTAATTTAATATTTTTTAATTTGGTTCTTAATTTTTGTATTTTGGATTTTTTAATTTCCTGTAAACCGCCCTGAGTCCTCAGGGAATAGGGCGGTATATAAATATAACTAAATAAATAAATAAATAAAAATACCTGTATATAAATAGACAGCAAAGCCAACTCCCTTATAGCACTGATGTTCCCTAGTTGGGTAATGAAACGTCTGCAAGAAAACAACCCAGCTCAGAGAGCACCAAGGACCGTACAGTCGTCTTCCTCCTCCTCACTCTCTCCCTCCTAGCACTGATGATGTTACCTAGTTGGGTAATGAAATGTCTGCAAGAAAACAACCTACCTCAGACAGCATCAAGGACCCCACATTCCTCCTTCGCTCCCTCCCTCCTAGCACTGATGATGTTACCTAGTTGGGTAATGAAACATCTGCAAGAAAACCACCAAGCTCAGAGAGCACCAAGGACCCCACATCTGTCTGTCCATAAACCATAGCCTAATCAAGGAACCACTAAGAACACTCCCACCAACACTGACAGGGTGAACTACTTGTATATAAATAGACAGCAAAGCCAACTCCCTTCTAGCCCTGATGATGTTGCCTAGTTGGGTAATGAAATGTCTGCAAGAAAACAATCCAGCTCAGAGAGCACCAAGGACCCCACAGTCCTTCTCCTCCTCCTCCTCCCTCTCCCTCCTAGCCCTGATGATGTTACCTAGTTGGGTAATGAAACGTCTGCAAGAAAGCAACCCAGCTCAGAGAGCACCAAGGACCCCACAGTCCTCCTCCTCCTCCTCCTCCTCCCTCTCCCTCCTAGCCCTGATGATGTTACCTAGTTGGGTAATGAAACGTCTGCAAGAAAACAACCTACCTCAGACAGCATCAAGGACCCCACAATCCTCCTCCTTCGCTCCCTCCCTCCTAGCCCTGATGATGTTACCTAGTTAGGTAATGAAACGTCTGCAAGAAAACAACCAGGGCTCAGTGAGCACCAGGGACCCCACAGTCCTCCTCCTCCTCCCTTCTACCACTGATGATGTTACATAGTTTGGGTAATGAAACGTCTGCAAGAAAACCACTAAGCTCAGATCCCACAGTTGCCTTCCTCTTCTTCCTCCTCCTCCTCCTCCTCCCCTTTTCTCTTCCTCCACAAACACCCCCCCCTCTCATCTAGCACTGATGATGTAATGCAGGGGTGTCAAACTCAATTTCATTGAGGGCCGCATCAGCATTGCGGTTGCCCTCAGGGGGCCGGGTGGGTGTGGCCTACTGGGTGGGTGTGGCCTACTGGGTGGGCATGGCCAGTTCTACATCGTTCGCATCAAGGGTGCCTATGGGGGCCTGGGCAGGAGTGGGACAGATCTGAGGGTCTCTGGGCCAGGGCCAAGGCATCCTGTTTCCAGGATAGCTTCACATGAAACCACTTCGCGGGCCGGATCTGGTCCCCGGGCCTTGTGTTTGACACGTCTGATGTAATGAAACGTCTGCAAGAAAACCACCAAGCTCAGAGCACCAAGGACCACACAGTTCAACCCTGGGCAACGAAAATATCCTTCCATTGGGGTGCTGGCAGTGTGTGTGTGTGTGTGTGTCTGGGAGTTCAGCTGGGCAACATCTGGAGACCTGCCGGTTCATCCCTGGTAGAAAGCTCTTCTTTCCTCAAAAGAATCCAGAGTCTGCAGGCATTTATGCCACCATCTCTATTACCTGCTTGGTGTAGCAACCAGACTCTCAGCTTGAGTGGGCTCCGTCGTTCCTTCAGCCAAGGCACAGCATAAAAAGGAGAGACAGCCTTATCCTTGCAATCAGCAAACCGATGGATGGCGTGTCTTCTCTGAAGTATTTACAGTAGCAATTTTCAGCACCTGAGTGGCTTTCTGCGTAGGCAAAAATATTTTTTTGGGTGCTTGTTCCTGGAGCTCCTTGTGCCCAACTCAATTGTGTTCTCTGAAAACTGCAGGGATGGGCCTTTGAGAAGGTGTGTGTGGGATGCCAGGCAGAACTTGCTACCAGAGTCTTAAAGTCTCTCTAGACAACGTGCAACCATTTATTAGAGAACGTGCAACAATTTATTATTTTCAAAGGCCCTTTATTTAAGGCAAGGCAGTCGTGACTTTGCTGGGAATTCTGGGGGTTGGAAGTCCACAGGATTTACAAGTTGCCGAAATTGGACACCCCTGACTGAAGAGGAGAGCCACAATGACGGGGACAGGCCTCGTTTCCCAGGCTTTGGGATATTTTATTTGAACAAAAACACAATGCAGGACAGACCAGCAAAATATATAAGAGCTGGCTCAAAAGACATTTCATATACATGGTATTTTTGCTATCGTTCAACCAGAACACAACACACAGCACAGCGGTGGGTTGAAACGTTACGCCTAATGAGCTGGGTTCACACATCAAACACACACCCCCAAGCACGGTTTACAAAACAAGGAACGTGCATGTTCTGTACCAGCCTGCTACTGGCCCTGCAGAAAAGGCAGGGACAACCCCTTTACAAACGGCAAGAGGCTGGAACTAAGCCTGCCAAATTTATGGATACAAAAGCAAACAAGACATGAACCAAGAAACAGGAGCTTTAAGAAACAGGAACCATCCGAGCGGTTGCCTTCAGCAAACCAGCCCTCCCAGACATTCCCCTTTTATACAGTTCAGGGCGTGGCTTCTCTCTGCCTCCTTCCGAGGTGCCCCATTGCCTTCCTCTGTTTACTCCTGATTGACTGCCTCCTGCGTCGGGCGTCCTTGAACAGGGCCAGGTGTGGGTCATCTTCATCCACGCTGTCAGGCTCACACAGCTGGGTCTCCGTCGTGACCAGGTGGGAGGGGCCTGGCTGAGGGCTCTCATCAGCAAGCTCTCCAACCCCCTCAGCAAGCTCTCCAACACCCCCCTCCTCCTCCTCTGAGTCGTCCGACCCAAATGCCGAACCCACAGGCTGACCCTGAATCACAACAGTGCATGAGCTGGAACCACGATATGACTGCCAATAGTGTAGTGATCCTCAACTAGCCAGGTTTGCAAGAATTTGACCCAGTCTGTACTGGATGGTCGTCTTCCAGCATTAGCCACAATGGTGGGCCGATGTGCATTGAACACATTTGTACTACCTGGCTATTAGCATTGACAAGCTCATCTCCAATCATGAGGTTTACATCCCATAAAACGTGGATTCCCACTAGAGGACCTAAGCCGAAGTGAAACAAACGACATTATTTTAGCACAATGTGCAAAGTCTTTATTTGCCACCCAGTGGAGGGCACGGCGGTGCTTTACCGGAACTCCTTTATAATTATAATAATGGAGCAAAGAGTAAAATCCTGTGTTTTTTTGCAAAGGAGCGTCGGATTCATTAATTCTACTCATATCCACTGTATCCTGTTCTGGTAAAAAAAAAAATACTTTCCCATTTCAATTAATTTCCTGATTATCTTTTTCCCTTTGCTCGAGAGTTGTCGAGCTAAGGGATAAATTAATAGCTACAAAAAGATCACGAGTTGACTCTCGGAGGACTTTCTGAAATTATTTGATATTGCCCCCCCTCCCAAGTATGTTTAAACGACGGATTTGTTATTTGTGAACACCTCAAGTAGAATTTACAAAGATTGAACTGAATCTCGGATTAAAAGGTGAGGGTTTTTTTTCGTGTTTTTTTTTTGAGAACCATACTGTGTGGATATATATATATACTGTATATATATTTGTGTAGAGTAGGGGTGTCCTGGTTGGGGGAATTCTGGGAGTTGAAGTCCACCAGTCTTGCCAAGGTTGGACACCCCTGGTGCAGAGGTTTATAATTTGATCTTCAAGAATCGCGTAGTAGCTAAAAGTCTCCCTTTAGCAACACAGAATTTTGCCGAACTACGTCACACAGCGTGGACAGAATGGAAAAAGCCTTCACACAACAGGAAACAGCTCCAATAATATAGACATTACGGTTGTGATTCCATAGATCAGATTACCTTGTTTTTCTCATTATCAGTCAGTTTTCTACCAAACTTGGAGGCAAATAATTTCCCTTAGCAACAATTCGCTAATTGTTCCTAAGGGAAGAGAAATAACTCATGTAGTGCAAAAATGTCCTCTATTGAAAGGACTAAAGCAGGAGTAGGCAACCTCGGCTCTTTTATGACTCATGGATTTCAACTCCCAGAATTCCTGAGTCAGCTATGCTGACTCAGGAATTCTGGGAGTTGAAGTCCATGAGTTATAAAAGAGCCGAGGTTGCCTACCCCTGGACTAAAGGATTAAACTCTCTTTTAATGCAGAATCAATTTTTCTGAGAACCCCATAATGGAAATTCGAGTGTCCATTTCTACTGTCGATAGTAAGCAGGGGAAGTCCATGGAAATTTCAGAATAACGAGAGTTGGGAGGGACTTTGAAGGTCTTCTAGTCCAGCCCCTTCTCAAGCAGGAAACCCTGTACCATTTCAGACAACAACCATCCAGTCTCTTAAAAACCTCCAGTGATGAAGCATCCGCAACTTCTGAAGGCAAGTCATTCCACTAATTAATTGTCCTGCCAGGAAATTTCTCCTTAGTTCTAGGTTGCTTCTCTCCTTGATTAATTTCCACCTGTTGCTTCTTGTTCTGCCTTCAGGTGCTTTGGAGAATAGGTTGACCCCCCTCTTCTTTGTGGCTATCCCTTAGGTCAGAAGTCCCAACCTTTTGAGCACCATGGACCGGTTCCATGGAGAGAGGTTTTTCCACAGAGTGGAGGGTACATGGTTTTGTGTGCTGCCTGCATCCCACGGATGGGGCTTTGCTGACATGCCACGGACCAGGGGTTGAGGACCCCTGCCTTAGATACTGGATGACTGTTATCATATTACCCCTAGCACTTATTTTCATTACACTAGAGATACCCAATTCCTGCAACCATTCTTCACCAAGAAGATAGCTTGAATATTTAGGCTATACAGTATTCAAGAAGATAGCTTGAATATAGCCTTGGTGGAGCAGTGGGCTGATGCCTCCTTAAGTAACACCAGCTGCCTGCAATTAGTGCAGGTTCGAGTCCCACCAGGCTCAAGGTTGACTCAGCCTTCCATCCTTCCCAGGTAGGTAAAATGAGGACCCAGATTGTTGGGGGCAATTAAGCTGACTTTGTAATAATGCCGCTTGGGGGGGGGTGTGAAAGCCCTAATAAGCAGGCATATACATAGAATGAAGGCTACTGCTAAGTTTGTAAGCCGCCCTGAGTCTTCGGAGAAGGGCGGGATATAAATAGAATTAAAATAAAATAAAAAAAAAATATTTATGCTCACTAAAGCAACTAGCTGACCCTTCCTTCTGATTCTGCAAGGGGATTCGGTTCTTCACTGATAATCACTGGACTCCTTCATGAGATCTTACAAGCCTGTTCCCAAGTTGAACAATAAAGAAGCCGTGGAAATATTCTAGACGGCAGATTTCCAATGGGAGGGAGGAAGATTTTACTCAACTAGTTGTTGCTGAGTCTAGCGATTGGTGCTCATCTCCGTTTCAGAGCCATTGAGCCAGCACTTCCGAAGACATTTCCCAGGTCCTGAAGCCAGCATGACATCTTGGAGTGCTATTGCCTTTCCATCAAAGTGGTGCCTATTTATCTACTCGCATTTCTATGCTTTCACACTGCTAACTTGCAGCAGCTGAGCAAGGAACGGGAGCTCACCCTGTCGCATGGAGCCAGGGTCTCGAACCAGGGCTGCCCCGGCTTTCCAGTTGACAAGCAGAGAGTCATCTTAACCACAGAGCCACTACTCTTGAGTCGGGACTAAATAAATAAATGACTAAAATGAACTAAAAGTGTTTTTATTCTGTTTAGTTCAATTAGTCATGCTTTCAACAGGAACGCTGTAATATTATTTTGGAAGAGTCCCTTTTGTAGGCGGTCATTTCATAAACTGACATTTATCTGGGGTTAAAGCAGCCGCCCTGACATAGATACTCTTAACCCCCTTAATTTCAGCTCTGAATTATACTGAAATATTCTACTAATTCACAGAACTTTGGGGTTAAGGCATCAAATTTGTCAGTTACGATAAAAGGAATGATACATCCGGTACACGTTTCTCGTGATTGACGGGGTCTTCTCATTTTTAGGATCAAAAAATCTTCTCCATTTTCATTCAGTGGGTAATGTGAGATAATCTACTAGCAGGAGATCCGGCCTCTTCAAGAAAGTTTGCCCCTTGTCTTTTGATCAGCGAGACCCAGAACTTCTCTGATGAATAGAATCGGAATTTACCTCAGATGGAGCCACCATGGAGGGAGAAACTGTTGTATGAGTTTTCAGCTGCTAAGCAATAGCGCATGCCATCTTTTGACGAGCTCCTTTGGTTTACTCATCATCTCGTTCCAGTGTTCGAGTTCCTTCCCCCGGGTGTACATGAAGGGCCCCACAATCACGCAGCCCAGTGAGGACGTCTCTAAACAAAAGCCACCAAAATCATTAGGATTAAATAAAAGATCAGGGCGAAAACACAAACGCGAGTCCCCAAGATTCTTGGAAGTAAGGTCATGGGCTACTTACCGTCTCCTTGGAGAACAGTCATGTTGAGGCTGGTTGCATCGAGGTCCAGCTGGTCCACCTTGAAGCTAAAAGTCTCATTGTACAACGGATTGGAGGATCCCACGATGGCTGTGGTCCTTTTGCTTTTGATGAGCTGGTTGTGGTGCATTAGCGACACTCTGACGCACACGCCTGGAACAAAAGGATGAGGTTGGAAACAATACTCGGAACGCAAGCTCCAAAATGACACTTTGGGAGAATGCCACACAAAATGTAATTCAAATTTAAATTTTAGGGATTACACCTCCAACAATGCTCCACATTTTCCAGCAACATAAGCATGGATATGGGAAATTTGATCTTGTTGCAAAGTAGATATAGATATATCCAAAACAAAGTTTGGTCAATATCCAATGTATGCTGCTCAAACATCTAATAGGAAAGTCTTGCACTTCGAATATTTTTGAGTTTATCATCTTCTGATGCCTTATCAGAAATCCAAAATGCATATTTTTGATATCAGGACCCTTCCAATGCTATTCTATATTATTTAAATTCAGCCAGACGTGTGAGTGTGATCTCTTCTCACTTCAGATATATAGAGGGGCAGGAATACACAACTTTTCCATTCTTTTTTTTCTTTAGCCTCCAAAAGCTATAGGAACAATCAAGCAATGGAACAGAAGTTGCCTTCAGATGTTGTAGGAGCTTCATCACCAGACGTTTTCAGAAAGAGACTGGATTGCCATCTGTCATAAATGGCGTAGGGTCTCCTGGTTTGTTTGGAGGAGTTGGACTAGATGACCTACAAGGTCCCTTCCAACTCTTGTTATTCTAATTCTAATTCTAAATTTCTCTGGAGCTGAAATGGTTCATATTTCTTTTATTTTAGCAAGTTGGGAGTGAGGTCCTTGCAAAATGAATGTATTAAACCTCCTAGAGATCCTGTTATGACTGCAGGAGAAAGCCAAGACCCAAAAATCAGGGCACCAGGAAGCAGTGATTTGTTGACTCACAAAATACCAACTATCTGACCTTGGAGAAGTTTTTCACAAGGTCTTGAAAATAGTTCTAAGAGAGGGAAGTCACCTGTAGTTGAGAACTTTTGTTCACAGCGTAAGCACGAAGCTATCAAGGTAGGGGGAATTAGCACCAATCTCACCCCTGCATGGTGGATTAGTGTCAATCAAAATCAAGATGGCGACCACAATGGTGTGATCAGTGCCCTGACTGTCTTATCTGCATCATACATGCAACACACATGAAAAGAGTTTTGATTGCACTGCTGTATTTGCCAATTTGTCTTTTTTTAACCACAATCTGTACCCCTTTCTTTATAATGCCTCAATACGTCGCCAACTTGGGGTGCCATGGGAAAGAGAGGATTAAGGGTATATAAAATGTGAAGGATTATTAATGCCCTCTTAAATCCCCATTTGTCCACTTTTTAATAGACTGGTGTATTGTAGTGTAAGTTTACACACCAATTGATAAATAGCAAATGTCAAATACTGCAGCGTAAGATCATGAGATGTCAAATACAGATAGAATATTAAGCAAATATTGAAATCTCCTGAGAATATTTAGAGGACATACAACACCAAGTCTCGAGAAAAATCTTTGGGGATGAAATTGCTTGATATGGAGAATAAATAGTTTTTGAAACAGGGAATTTTGGCCTAAAGTTCTGTACACGGAGGAATAACTTTAATTTACTGTAGGCTGCTGCAAATTTCTGAATGGCCACTGGGTGGCAGCAAAGAGAAACAAGAACTATATCTCAATTCTGCCACCTGGTGGTCTGGAGTTTCATAATCCAGAGAGGGTAGCCATTTAGACCCCAAACAGATGTGGAATTCATATTCAAACATTTAATTTGAATTTAATTTAGCTTTTGCCCGCTTTCCTCTCACGGATGAAGAATGAAGGTGCCAGCTTAGTCAATTTTCCAGTTGATGATTAGAAGTTGTCATCTGGCTTATCATTCAGGATACGGTCACAAACAAGACAAAGCTATTCCTACAAAATTGACTTGGAAGGAAGAAAAGAAACAAAGCAAAATAGTTGTAGATATCCCCCTACTGACCAACGCCGTTTCGCTCATTCTGGACCTTTAAACCTCGCGCCCTCAGCACCACCACCGTGAGGCGTGCCAGATAGCCATTGTAGCTGAGGGAGAACTGGAGATCGCCATGTTCAGACGGTGGCTTGGAAGAGGCAGAAAAAGACACAGGTCAGAAATCTTGAACAAATATTATTTCTTCCACTACTTGAACTCTATTTTTTAATAATAATAATAATAATAATAATGTTTTATTGATTTTCTAATTTTACATTTAAGTATTTGAAGAGCCGTGTGGCGGCTGGGTTAATCGATAATGCAATGACATATAAATAACTTTAGTGCAAGCCTCGAGCTGTTATATTAAATTTTTTCTCTCTTTGCCCCTTAGTATTTACTGTCTCCTGTTTAAACTAATGCAATTCTCGTTAAATCAATTAGATAAAAATGACGTTCTTACATTTATCCAAAAAAAAAATTGGCTTATACATATCCTTATTATTTTAACATTCAGTCTTTATAGACAATCAATGTCCTACTTACTTGGTTTTCCCCAGTTTTTAATTTTCCATTAACATTTAACTTAACATTTAATATTTCTAGTTTCCAAGTTTTAAGTAATCAAAGTTCCCATTATCCCAGTACATCACAAAGTCTAATAGTCAGAATACATATTTTATCTATTTGAATATATTGTATTTCTCACCATCTTACATCAACTAATTAATAAAACAACATAACATTCTTATTTTCTATTAGTTTCCAAAGGTCTTAAATTTAGCGACCAAATTTTCTCTTATTTCAGCATCAAATATTTCCTCTCTCTTTATCTTAATATCCACGACTTGAACTCTTATTCACTCCAATTAGTGGGATGGCTAAACTAGAAAGGGCAGAGCTAATGAGTCTGTAATTAATTCTCCTTCTCCTCCATCCACCCCAGATGTTGGTGGATGCTCAACTTGAAATAAGAAATGTCCTGCGTCATCAGTAACATCTGATTCCTTTCCTCAACAAATTTCTCCTGTTTGTCCGACAAGAGGGAAGAAGGTAAATAGGATCCATAAGATTTTCTTGGCTCACCCAATCTGATGCTGGTTATAGTCACACATAATGCTAAGCCAGGGTTTTTTGAAGAACACATCAAGGTTTAGTTTGAACACAAGTCAGAAGTACCTCGTTTTAGATATCAGGACTTAATTTGATCCTCTCTTCCCGTATGTGTATTCCCAGATAATTTCCGCTATTGCCAAAAAATATATACGGCACAAATCTTCACCATTTTGAAAAGGACATCCTCCATCCTTGTACGTAGCTCTCAACACGGACTTAGCATAGCTTAGAAAGCAAAGAGCTTCCTTCAAAAGGTCCCAACAAACCAAAGGAAAAACAGCCTCAGCTAATTTTTGTCATCCCTGCCAACATTCTCGGTGAACCCACAGCTCTCCCAAACTATAAAATAGCAGTTTCTCACACACGAAACGAGCAATTTCACAGACTGCGCTAAATCAAACACACTCACAAGAGGAAGTTAAGTAACCTGTGAATTGTAGCCAACGTCAAGTTCATTGCTTGCAAAAAACAAAAACAAAAAAAAATCCCCAAACGAACTCTGTGCTTATTCATCTAATGAATTTTAACATTTCATTCGTTGCTTACCTCCAGGTTATCTGGTTCCAAATCTCTCCAGACGACAACTTTTCCATCTTCAGCCAACGTTTCATTTTTCAGTGGGAAGGTAACCTGGCCCAGGTGGATGTGTTTCTTCTGCTTATCGACATGGTAGACGCAGAACTTCAGTGTCCTCTGAAATAAAACGGTGCTTGAAATCTAGAGAGGAGGAAGCACAGAAGGGGTAGAAGAAGCAGTTGGGATGAATCTGACCCACAGCTCCGAACGTGAGGCAGGCCAAGATAATCTGGGATCTTCAGGGTAGAGCAGATGGCTCCGAACTTTCTTCGCTTTAATTCTGGGCATGCGTACAGCTTCATCCTGCTCAGGAGACTTTCCAAGCTTTCATGAAGGATAAGGGAGCCATCGGATCCAACGACTCAACCGTCTGGCCTGAAGTGAGAACGGTCTTTCAAGCAGACCGCTGTTGGTCACTCCTAGCTCAACGTTTGGGAGCGGTAAGGTCTGGAGGATTGTTTGGGGGCTGTTGTGACTGGCTGGCTGAAAACCTGGACCTGAATCCAATCAAGGAATTACCAAGAAGAAAACAGCACTTCTGCCAACACTCACAGGGCAAGCCACATATATAAATAAAGAGCAAACCATAGCCCCTTCCAGCTCTGAGGATTTTACCCACTTGGGTAATGAAATGTCTACAAGAAAACAACCCATCACAGAGACCACCCCCACAATTCTCCTCCCCTTCCCTCTCCCCTTCCTCTTCCTCGTCCTCCCCACAAACCCCATTCTCTTGTAGCATTGATGACATTACCTAGTTGGTGCCATGGTTCCGACAGATGAAACTCCTATCGTCTCTTATTTCCATAACCTTGGTTCACACACTAGGTTTAGTATTGTTATGTCTAGCTAAACTATCATGCACATTCCTCCCCCCCCCTCCAGTATCATCTAACTCTAACTCTTAAGAGTAAAACATAAGAAGGAAAATGTTTGCATCTCCACCTATTGTCAAAGCGAAAACATCCAATGTTAGGAGCGTTGACATCTGGGCAATGTAATGTCTGCAAGAAAACAACCAAGATCAGAGAGCAGCCAAGGACCCCACCACAGTGGATATTTCCAGGCTGTCAGCTTCCCACAGCTGGATGATGGTGATCAAGCTCATCTTCAGCGGTGCTTACCTGGAAAACAAAATCCTCGTCAAACTGAGGGTTGAGATTTTTGCGTTTCATTTTGGACTGCAAGTAACGCCTCTCATCCGGGAGCAGGTAGATCTTCACCAAGGGGTTGCAGGAAGCAGAAGGAGGCTGCAACTTTCGAGCTTTAATCAAGGAGACTAGGAGCCTTTCCGACTCTTTCTCATATTCCACGGAGAACCAAAGCCGGCCAATATTTCCTTCTGGGAAGTCCGTCTCACTCTCATCTTCAGGAGACCGGTAGAGTTCCGGATTGATGGTCCCTCCACGGTAAGCTCCAGCTTCAAGAGAGAAAGGAAACGGCCAACCTCGCTGAGTTCAAAACACAAAGTGGGTAAACACGTTTAAAACCTAATTGTTTCTACCGTATTTACTGTGGACCATCCATGCCTTTGAACCATGGTGCTGGAGAAGACTCCTGCGAGTCCCTTGGATTGCAAGGTGATCAAACCGGTCCATCCTAAAGGAGATCAACCCTGACTCTTTAGAATGCCAGATCCTGAAGTTGAAACTCAAATACTTTGGCCAAATACTTTGGAAGGACTCACTGGAAGAGAGCCTCATGCTGGGAAAGGTTGAGGGCAAGAGAAGAAGGGGACGACAGAGAACGAGGTGGCTGGATGGAGTCACTGAAGCAGTAGGCGCGAGCTTAAATGGACTCCAGAAGATGGTAGAGGACAGGAAGGCCTGGAGGAACGTTGTCCATGGGGTCGCGAGGGGTCAGGCACGACTTTGCAACTAACAACAACAATCCATGCATTTCAATCAATGGTAATATAATAAATCTGCAGCTGAGATCTGGATCAAGTTTTCACAAGAGAGAACCTGAATGTCACCTCTTAAACGTAACCTGGTCCAGCGGAATTAATTTATAAAATCCACAGCAGATAATCAATGAATCCTAAAATAAAAATTTTATTTCTTGTTAAATCATCCAACTACAATGGACCCTTAATTCATTCATTAAAAGCAGCTATGTCTCATACACACAATATTTCTGTGTTGTCACATAGAATCCCAACTGTTGAAAGGTTTTATTTAACCTTTTTTCATTATTTAAAAGTGCATTTTTGGATGTCCAGGGTCTCTCTCTTAAAATTGCACAGCGGTACTTGGAAAGTCGTTGCAAATCTTGGGATTAAGTTGACAACTTTCAAACAACCTGTGTCTTCCCAAACTCACGCATGCTAACTACGGTATATCGGTTCTAGTGGTTTTTTTTTAGTATTGTACGATGTTTATGCAGTGTACTGGTCAATGACCACAATAAATATGAAACTAAAAGCTATACTCATGTATTCTCAAATAAGAAATAAAAAAAGAATTATCTTGGTCAACAGACAGGACAATTTGTTGCATCTGGAAGATGTTCATCTGGGGAAATCTGGTTCCTTTTGTTTGCACAATTATTTAGACTAGCAGTATGAATTCAGCATAGGGACGCGGTGGCTCAGTGGGTTAGGACGCTGAGCTTGTTGATCAGAAGGTCGGCAGTTTGGCGGGTCGAATCCCGAGTGCCGCGTAACAGAGTGAGCGCCTGTTACTCGTCCCAGCTTCTGCCAACCTAGCAGTTCGAAAGCACGTAAAAAATGCAAGTAGAAAAATAGGGACCACTGCGGTGGGAAGGTAACAGCGTTCCGTGCGCCTTTGGCAGTCATGCCGGCCACATGACCACGGAGACGTCCTCGGACAAGCGCTGGCTCTTTGGCTTTGAAATGGAGATGAGCACCGGCCCCTAGAGTTGGAAAGAACTAGCACGCATGTGCGGGGGAACCTTTACCTTACCTATGAATTCAGACATACAGACTTCAAGATCAGCTGGGTTATAAATTTCAAAGCAAACCTCAAGGGCAACTTACTGAAATCTCAATGAAAGATGTTTTTTTCAAGGGAGCAACTGGACTTCCTTTGTTTTTCCTTGAAGACATTTCGCTTCTCATCCAAGAACCTTCTCCAAAAAGAAGCTTCTTGGATGAGAAGCGAAACGTCTTCAAGGGAAAAAAACCAAGCAAGTCCAGTTACCCCTTGAAAAGCCACCTTTGGGACAACCAGGACCTGGATGGCTTGAGAATCTCCACAGACATCTAAATGAAAGAATTCAGGAGAACAAATCAGACAGTTGCGTTCTCTCCTTCAATCCCTTAATTAGGACATCACTTTAAACTTGTTGGTCTCATCAGGATATACTTCTGAACTTAGTGGGATTATGCTGCAAATCTCCATGCGTGCTTCTGCCACCAGGAAGGGGTAGGCAACCATGGCTCTTTTATGACTCGTGGACTTCAACTCCTGTTGTGATTCAGGGTCAGCCTGTGGGTTCGGCAGTTGGGTCGGACGATTCAGAGGAGGAGGAGGGGGATGTTGGAGAGCTTGCTAAGGATAGCCTTGAGGCTCCGCAAAGCCCTCAGCCAGGCCCCTCCCACCTGGTCATGATGCAGACCCAGCTGTGTGAGCCTGACAGCGTGGATGAAGATGACCCACAGCTGGCCCTGTTCAAGGACGCCCGATGCAGGAGGCAGTCAATCAGGAGTAAACAGAGGAAGGCAATGGGGCACCTCGGAAGGAGGCAGAGAGAAGCCACACCCTGAACTGTTTAAAAGGGGAATGTGTGGGAGGGCTGGTTTGCTGAAGGCAACCATTTGAATAGCTCCTGTTTCATGGTTCATGTTTGCTCTCTTTGCTCTGTCTGCTCTGTTTTATGTTAATAAATTTGGCAGGCTTAGTTCCAGCCTCTTGCCTTTTGTAAAGGGGTTGTCCCTGCCTTTTTTGCAGGGCCGGTAGTAGGCTGGTACAGAACAGCTCCCAGATTTCCTGAGCCAGCCACGCTGAGGGGAAAGGGAGAGGTTTCCAAACTGAGCCATGCCGGCTCAGGAATTCTGGGAGTTGAAGTCCACAAGTCATGAAGGGGCCATAGTTCCCCCACGCTGGCTCAGGAATTCTGGGAGTTGAAGTCCGCAAGTCATGAAGGGGCCATAGTTCCCCCACGCTGGCTCAGGAATTCTGGGAGTTGAAGTCCGCAAGTCATGAAGGAGCCATAGTTCCCCCACGCTGGCTCAGGAATTCTGGGAGTTGAAGTCTGCAAGTCATGAAGGGGCCATAGTTCCCCCACGCTGGCTCAGGAATTCTGGGAGTTGAAGTCCGCAAGTCATGAAGGAGCCATAGTTCCCCCACGCTGGCTCAGGAATTCTTGGAGTTGATGTCCACAAGTAATAAAAGAGCCAAGGTGGCCTACCCTTGCCACCAGAGAACATTCCTTCTCCTCATTTGACCAAACCAATATGCAGACCGTAAAGTGAAGCTACAAAACCTCTTCAGCTCAACTGTGATAAGATTAGTGTTTCCACCATGAAAAATTATCCCCCCTCCCCCCGCAGATTATCAAGTGGCTTATTTGACTGTGTGTTGTTGCTGGGGGTGGGGGTAAAGTTATTTTTTTATTATTATTCTTTTATACTGGATTTTTATTGTTTGTAAGCCGCCCAGAGGGAGAGCAAGTGGCGGCCATGTAAATCTTCTAAATAAATATAAATAAATAAAATTTTGCAAAGTTTTGGGGCATTTGTTGAAAACTCACGCCCATTGTCTTTCCTAATCAACTATTATAAACTTAAACTTGGATCTAAAGAAGACAAATTTCTGTGGGATCACGTAGCTCTGAAGCCAATCCAGGTCTGGGACAAACATCCACGTACGGCATTTTGAGTTAAGACTGGAAATACAGGAAATGGATCCTGAACCAGATTGCACCACCAAAATAGGTCCTGACCCTTAACGATTTTAGTAATTTTCCTCCCCTGTTTCTGGAAGATATATTTGTTTGTGCAGCCTGGCAGGAAACTTATTTGATTTAAACAGGAAAGGACTTTTCTTGAAACAGCCAGGCAATAGCAATGTTCACTGAATTTAAGACCAGTGCTTTTTTTGTAAAAGAAAAAGGTGCCGGAACTCACACATGTCATACAACCCGCCTTGCCTACCCTACAAGGTTCCATCCAAAAAAGGTGCCGGAACTACGTTCTGGGCGTTCTATGACAAAAAAAGCACTGCTTAAGACTGAAGCGGGATTTGGGGGCAAAACCCGATGCCTGGCATTTTAGCCGCCGAAATGATGCCAACCTACCTAAAGAGTGGAAAGAGGACCGGGGCGCAGAATCTGGAGTAACATAAAGCTCGTTCTCCTCTTGAATTTGTTCTCCGTTCAGCGTATCGGTCCACCCTTGTCGGTGAAGTTTGGGTGGGACAATGAAAGGAACACTCTTGGCTCTGTCCAAAGGCAAACACAGCATTGAGTTACATTAAAGAGACAAACAACAACAACAACAACAACAAAAAACCAATATCAGAAATCTAAACTGCTCTGAAAACAGCCGCAGGCCAGGTTGAAATATCTGGAACGCTTTTAAACGAAGGGGAAGAAATTGGAGCTTAAATCCCCCCCCGCTGAAATCAAAGGGACTTAAAAGGGCGTTTGACATTAATTGGATCAAGCTTGTTGCGTCCCAGCCCTTTTCTAGAATTACATTTTCTTCTCCTAATCGTACTTATTTACAGTCAGCGGCCGGCAAAGTAGCTGCGACAGTTAAAAAAAATAATAATAAACAGCCCGTAAAAGCGGTTCTGGACAAAATAAGAGCAATAAAACCACCAGGGTAGGTCTGACAAAACAAGACCAACGTAAAATTAAGATGGAAGGGTAAGATTTCAAGATTGGAACAGCTTAAGTCTTTTTTCAGACAACAGTTGCTGATTAAAAAACTTGGCAACTAACTGAGTGGGTAAGACAGGATTCCAATCACAGAACAGGAATAAACTACCTCTCTTTCAATGGAAATGCAGAAAAAGGAGGAGGAGGAGGAGGAGGAGGAGGAGGAGGAGGAGGAGGAGGAGGAGGAACTGTGTTGTGATTCAGGGTCAGCCTGTGGGTTCGGCAGTTGGGTCGGACGACTCAGAGGAGGAGGAGGGGGGTGTTGAAGACCTTGCTGAGGGGGTTGAAGATCTTGCTGATGATGGCCCTCAGCCAGGCCCCTCCCACTTGGTCACCACGGAGACCCAACTGTGTGAGCCTGACAGCATGGATGAAGATGAGCCACAGCTGGCCCTGTTCAAGGACGCCCGACGCAGGAGGCAGTCAATCAGGAGTAAACAGAGGAAGGCAATGGGGCACCTCGGAAGGAGGCAGAGAGAAGCCACGCCCTGAACTGTATAAAAGGGGAATGTGTGGGAGGGCTGGTTTGCTGAAGGCAACCGCTCGGATGGTTCATGTTTCTTAAAGCTCCTGTTTCTTGGTTCGTGTCTTGTTTGTTTTTGTAGCTATAAATGTGGCAGGCGTAATTCCAGCCTCTTGCCGGTTGTAAAGGGGTTGTCCCTGCCTTTTCTGCAGGGCCGGTAGCAGGCTGGTACAGAACAAACTGAGAAAAAAAAATAAAACCAATAAAAGGAGAAAAAGTAACAGGCAGAAAGCCAAGTCTTCTTTACTTTTGGGCCTTATTTTAATTTGGGGGGAAAAAAGGAGATAAATCCAGGAGATTTAAATTTTTCGGTGGAAAGATGGTTTTGGATTGAAACCCAACTTTAACCACAACATTGCCCAAAGAAGGTTACTACAAATCATGGCTAAATTACTTTTGAGTATCATCCCAGGACGAGCAGATTCTGAAACGTGACACATCTTGCTTTCATTTCTCTTCAACCATCCTAGGGAAATTAATTAATCTAAAGATAACTTAAATCTAATGATAAGAATAGACAGCGTGCTCTGAAAAAATATCTGCATTTTGTCCGCTTAGATATTTTAATTACAAAGCACGGCTGTCAAAAGATGCTTCAACATCCTTTTAATGGCGGATCAATGCAAAGTTTTGAAATAAATGGTTGGGACCTTGATATGAACAGGTTGTGTACATTCTACCCCAGGGCTGATACAAATTCTAGGGTTCTTCTCCCAGTTTACCCAGTTCTCCCTCCCTCCCTATTTATTATCTTTCCTGGAATATCTTCTGTCTCCAATTAGCTAGTAATTAGAAGGAAGAGTTTTCCCCAGCTCTTCAAAGGGAAAAAAATCCGTTGAAACTCTCTGTCTCTCTCTCTCTCTCTCTCTTAATGTGTTGTGCCTTTAAGTTGTTCGTGCTTATTTTATTGTTCACGCTGTTATTATGCAGACTGGGAAAAGCTGAGCTTGGCACAGAGCAAAATGTCTGCTGTTCATTTCATTTGTTGATGGTAATTCTTTGATTTTTGGAATCCTTGGGTTGGGGTCTTAAATACCTGCATTATTTCTGTGCATTTCTTTGGCTACTCGGTAGAGAAGAACAGAATTTGAGGGACTCCTTGTCTCCAGCCCAGTGTTCAAGGGAGGCTTCGGAGTCCCAGGGTTGATTGTCCTTTCCCAAATCCTGGCCCGCTGAGGTGACCCACTTAAGACTTGACTGGATTCCCCATCCCTGGCAAAGGAAGGAGATCCCAAAGAATTTGATGGTGCAGAGAGAGCTTCTACAGCTCGGTCCCTTGAAGGGTAGATGATGGACAGCAGAAAAGGACCTTTGTACCTGGCATTTTGAGGAGGAACTGAAGTTGATTGAGCAACATCTGGCTCCTGCAAGACCGGGGTGACAGGATCGGTCAGTTCTTCATAAGAGCCCTTGAGATAGTTACTCTTCCAGAAGAGGTAGGCGGCTATCCCCAGAAGGACCAGAAGCAGAAGTCCAGCTACTACTCCACCAGCCACAGCAACTACCTGTTCTGGGTACACAAAGACTCACATGCATCAAAGGGTGGGGGAAAGTGAAGACACCCACTTCCCAAAGGGGGAAAAAAATCATATTGCCCAACATCCTGGCAGGTGTTTATTTTCTACTGAATGCTCCAGCTTTATCTCCCATCATTTTCCTTCAAGTATGCCACACTTCTCTTGGTCCTTTCGGGCCAACCTCAGCTCTTATCCAGGGGCTATTTGACATCTCCACCCAGTGCCTTCCACTTAATTGGAAAGGACCATCTTGACTCTTGTCCTAGAGCCAACAGGCCAAATAAAGAGAATTGTGTCTCAAATGTTCAAATGCCGGAGCAGTCACAGTCACGATCACCAGCTGCGCTACGCACCAAAGGAGTGCATAATGGGCATCCATTCTCCCTACTGCTCCTCTTTCAAAGAGGGTCCGCACCCAACCCTTCTCCAAATGAAAGAGATCCCCCGAGGATCCCTGGGGGAAATCAAGTGGTTCCTTAGAAGTAACATCTGGCAATTACCTACCCCTGAAGTTGCCACACATCCTGGGGGAAAAATGAACATCGGCCCCATTTCAAGCAAGAAAGGAAAGGAATGACATTGCTGTCTCCGGGATGAGGTTACAAAGCCATTGAGTCACCACGATTGCACTGCGTGTAAATGCATTGGAAGGCATTGATAGAAGGGAATATTTGTAGCTCGGTTTAGCTGTGGCGTCCTTGGTATTCTCTGAGCTTGGTTGTTTTCTGGCAGATGTTTCATGACCCAACAAGGTAAGATCTAGTGAACAGAGAGCCAATCCCCTCCCTTCTAGCCCGGCTGATGTTAGCTAGTTGGCTAATGAAACATCTGCACGTAAACAACCCAGCTCGGAGGGGTCCAAGGAACCCACACCACAGCACTGACATTTTTCATGATGAGGTTCTTTGGCCCCAAAGCAGCTTGGGCAACAATAGAAGACTCAACCACGCAAACATCTCCCAGGGTTGTTGTGTTTGGCAGGCTGTCGGAGGCCTATTGGGGCTCTTGGCCTGTCTGTAGTCCCAACACAAAAGAGCAGTCTGGGAGAAATAGTAGAATGAAACTGCCATCACTCACTCACAGCCTTTTTTCTCCCTGTGTTCAGCATTTTCAGCCACAAGCACTCAACCAGAGGAGACATTAGCAAGCCATCAACGTGGTAAACCAGGCATCACTTTGCAGCCATTAGCAATATTTTGCCTCTTGGAAAAACACAACGGTTGATTTATGGTGCCAGCCTGGAGTTCATCCCTTGTTTTGTTATCTCCCACCCTGTCAATAAAATTCAGTGGTTCATTTCCTTCTCAGATAGCCCTTTAATAGACGTTGGATTTATCTGTGTTAGACATAGGTGCCTGTTTCAGAGAAATGATGGCCAACTAGCACATCCCTACCTGTGTGATTCTAGGTTGTAAGTGTGATGCTCAAGGGACTTTAAGTGAAGGAGGATTGCTGGTGGGTGCAATCTATCTGGCCAGGAAATGAGGCTGGCCATTTTCCATGAAAAGGTCAGCATTAATATTTTAAAATTGACCTGTAGACATCAACATGGACTCACACAGATTATGGCACAGGCTGATTTATATATAAAAGTTCATGCCACAGTTTTGTGAAAACGCAGCACTGGCCCCGCATTGCTAATTGGAAAACAGCAACGCAGCAAGAAGCTGAATACGACCAGAATATTCTCGTTTTTTGCATTCCTCACCTTCCTACGCAATGACTTGGCTAGACTTTTAAGGGACAGGCCGTGAACGATAGGAATGCAAAGATCTTTTCTTTTCCTTCCTCTCTGGCAGCGGAGAAGTAAAATGAGATATGAAATAAACAAAGGCAGACTGAAGTGCATTTTTAAAGGATGCCAGCAACGGGTCTGGCTTGGAAAAAGATAGAAAGTTCTTCATTAAACCTGAAGGGCAGAACGTCTCCTTAGCTTTTGCATCCTGTGAAACCTCAAAAATGGCAGAGAAAAGGCTGGTGATCTTGTCAGTGGGACCTATCTCTCTCTCTCTCTCTCTCTCTCTCTCTCTCTCTCTCTGAAATAATTGTCATTCCTGAGATTGGAAAAAGAGGGAGAACAACGGCAATAGCTGGAAAGGGATACAGGTAGTCCTCGTCTTACGGCTACAAGCTGGGTCCAAAATCTCTCTTGCTAAGCGAGACGTTTGTTAAATGACTTTTGCCTGATTTTACGAGCTTTCTTGCCTCATGCAGTAAGTCAGTAATGCGGTTGTTACAGTGGCTTCCCCCGCTGGCTTTGCTTTTCAGAAAGTCACAAAAGGGGACCACGTGACCCCCGGGACACCCGCAAACCGTCACAAGTATGAACCGGTTGCCAAGCATCTGAATTTTGATCTCCTGACTGTGAGGATGCGGCAGCAGCCCTAATTGTGAAAAACGATCGTGTCCCATTTCCCAGCGCTGTTGTAACTTGGAATGGTCGCTAAACGACCTGTTGTAGGTTGAGGACTACCTTTATTTCCTTTTCTTAACTTTACCAGGGCTTGGTGAGTAGAGGTGCTAGGCGTGGTTACCGCTCGGTTTCCAACGTCAGTTTCAGAAATATGTCAAAAGAAATATATATATATATATATATATATATATATATATATATATATATATATATATATATATATATATATATATATATATATATATATATATATCTTCTCTGTGGGGGTGGAAATTTTTCCCTGACTCCCTGGAAACTCTCTCTTTTTGATCACGTCCCTCAAACTTCAACCCCTCTTGAAGAGTGTCTCAGATCTTATTGCCTCAGGATTTGCTTTTAACGCCTTTTTTTGTTAAATCCCCAGATTTAGGAACTCTGTCAAACGTTTCTTCGTGGCCTGCAAAGAGTTTAACAGCAGTTCAGAGGTGAGAATTAGAAAGAGTTGGATCAGGGAGCAGATACCCTGACAAAGTAAAAGGTAAAATGTGGAGAAGGGAATTTGCTGCCCAGTTGTTAATCACCATGGCCGCCCTCTTTACATCCTAGAACAATACACTTTTTTTTTTTAAAAAAAAGAGAAAATTACAGCCCTAAACTCAAAACAGAGGTCTGTACTTCTGAAAACCCAGATAGAGGATGCTCTGGACTAGGCTGGAGATATTCCTGCAGATTATGCAAACGGGGGTGGAAGAGACAACCAGATTCTTAATTCTGTGTATCAACAGTTGGTAACTTAAAACTTAACTCTGTACTTTGCTCGGTCCAGCTGGACAGAAATATCAGCTGAGCCAAGAAACGTAAGACAGATTCCCACTTTCCCAACCACCCTTGGCTGAATCAGAGACGTGTTCCAAGAGACCAGGCGATGGATGCCACTAAGCGAGCATCCAAAGTGAGACAATGTTTGTCCTCCTCCTCTGGCCCTTCTGCCCCATCTCCAAAGGTGGAGCTTCTGCTCGGAGCAATAGCTCCACAGGGATGTTCCTTACCAGACATGACACCCAGGCTGGAGAAAGGGCGAGGTTCTCGGGATCTTCTGTTCCACTGCAGCTCAGAGTTTCAATTCCATCTTGGACCCCAAACTCTTCCACACGGCCGCTTTTTCCCAGCCGTTGTCCTCCTCTTCTGCTCTCCTCTGATGTACCTGAGGAGGAGGCGGTGGTGGTGGCAGGAGCAGTAAGGCAGGACTTCTTCTCAGCTGCAGTTCCTCTGCTTCCCCACACCCTCCTTCAGATCTGATATATACTTGTGACTGATTTGAGAGAGGAAAGCTGCAAGAACTCCGTTCGGTCTGTCTCAGGCCTGCCTTTGGCTGGTGAACAACCAGCTCCTCCTCCTGGTCACAAACCAGCTCCTGAATGTTTCAGGGCTGTGGAGAAGCTGCCAACTGAAGGGAGGAGGTAGTAAGTCAGCCCAGCAGGGCAGCGGTTCCTTCTTCCTTCCTGGAAATAATGGGGTTAGCTCCGGGCTCTGAAGCATCCTTCTGACCTAAACCGTCTGGGATGAAGGGGCTGGAGGCTAAAACATATAGGGAACGGTTGCTGGAATTGGGTATGTGTAGTTTAATGAAGAGAAGGGTGAGGGGTGACATGATAGCAGTGTTTCAATATCTCAGGGGCTGCCCCAAAGAAGAGGGAGTCAAGCTATTCTCCAAAGCCCCTGAAGGCAGGAAAAGAAGCAATGGATGGAAACTCGTCAAGGAGAGAAGCAACCTAGAACTAAGGAGAAACTTCCTGACAGTTAGAACAATTAACCAGTGGAACAACCTGCCTCCAGAGGTGGTGAATGCTCCAACACTGGAAGTTTTTAAGAAGAGACTGGACAGCCATTTGTCTGAAATGGTATGAGGTTTCCTGCCTGAGCAGGGGGTTGGACTAGATGACCTCCAAGGTCCCTTCCAACTTTATTATTATTATTATTATTATTATTATTATTATTATTATTATTATTATTATTATTATTATTATTATGAAGAACTGGAGCAGAAGAGCAAATCGGAATGATTATTTTTTTTTCTTGCTTTGGCTTTCTCATCAAATCAAGCCTTATCCATTTTCCTTCCGTGGTCAGGGGAAGGCGGAAATAAAAACATCTCTTATCTTTCTCTCTCTCTCTCTCTCTCTCTCTCTCTCTCTCTCTCTCTCTCTCTCTCTCTTTTTAACTTGCATGGGGCCGCTTGCTTCTCCAAAAGCGGTGGAGGGGGGTGGGCTTCTGGCGCAAGTTGACAAATATTCTGGTTGTTTTTTTAAAAAAAACTAGCGTAAAAATCTCCCTTCTTCCACTTTCCTGGCAACGTATCTGAACTGGAGAGGATGCAGCCCAATATTTAGAACATCGGGTGTGCCCAAGTAAAGAGCGACCGGTGGACGTAATTCACTTTGAAATCATCTGGAGTAAGGTTAGGCTCATGAAACTGAAAAGGGGTTAGTCTAGTGAAGAGGAGGACCAGGGGAGAAATGATAGCAGTGTTCCAATGTTTGGGGGGGGGTGTCTCACAGAGAGGAGGGGATCAACCTATTTTCCAAAGCACCTGAAGGCCAGGCAAGGAACAATGGATGGAAACTGATCAAGGAGAGATTCAACCTAGAAATAAGGAGAAATTTCCTGACAGTGAGAACAATCAACCAGTGGAACAGAAGTTGCCTTCAGATGTTGTGGGAGCTTCATCACTGCAGGCTTTCAAGAAGAGACTGGACTGCCATCTGTCAGAAATGGTGTAGGGACTTCTGCTTGGGTAGGGGGTTGGATTAGATGACCTATAAGGTCCCTTCCAACTCTGTTATTCTAATTCTATTCTATTCTATTCTATTCTATTCTATTCTATTCTATTCTATTCTATTCTATTCTATTCTATTCTATTCTATTCTATTCTATTCTATTCTATTCCCTATTCTATTCTATTCTATTCTATTCTATTCTATTCTATTCCCTATTCTATTCTATTCTATTCTATTCTATTCTATTCTATTCTATTCTATTCTATTCTATTCTATTCTATTCCCCATTCTATTCTATTCTATTCTATTCTATTCTATTCTATTCTATTCTATTCTATTCTATTCTATTCTATTCTATTCTATTCTATTCTATTCTATTCCATTCCATATTCTATTCTATTCTATTCTATTCTATTCTATTCTATTCTATTCTATTCTATTCTATTCTATTCTATTCTATTCTATTCTATTGCCTATTCTATTCTATTCTATTCTATTCTATTCTATTCTATTCTATTCCATTCCATTCCATTCCATTCCATTCCATTCCATTCCATTCCATTCCATTCCATTCCCCATTCCATTCCATATTCCATTCCATTCCATTCTATTCTATTCAGATCATTTTGCAAAATGCCCTTTAGGACCTGTTCTTCTGGAAACCCTCCATATGCTTTACCTACTGTGGATCAGCAAGGGGTGATTTCAGGCCAAAATCTGGCCTTTGAGGAAATTTCATTGGAAAGGCTCCATAAATGGATGGCTTCAGAGGCAGAGCAAGCATGCTACATGTATATGTGCTACAGTCTAACCTGCCATTCGTGGACTTCTCTGCTACTAAGTTTGGGTGGGTGGGTGGGTGGGCTGGCAATGCCAGGAA